>NC_020494.1:22444732-22536290 GCF_000184155.1 Fragaria vesca subsp. vesca | reverse complement strand
GCATGTATGTTTTGAAATATACATTAATAAAATAGAGAATGATTGATGTGATTTTATGTTAGTCTCCATTGATCATGTAGGTATATGGAAGAAGACAAGCAGAAGTGGCATAACCATGTATGATTGATATTTCACGGGGAAGGAGGGGCCGCTATGTATAGCCCTAGTCGACCGATGTTGATCCAAATGTGACATCTGCACACCCGTTTCACGTGAAATCCACAACTGCTGCCAATTAATCAAACAAATTAAAGCAGTAGTCGATGCATCGATCACCCATGCCAGCAGCTACTTAATGCATATTACCTAATACAAAGCTTAACTGCCCACTGCTTAAACCACAAAATATCCCAGTACGTAACAAGGCATAATACATGTTCTTACATAAGCAAATCCAACCAAGGATGCACCAAAAATAACAAAAAGAAGGATTCACGGTATATCATAGTACATGACTGCGGTGGTTATTCCTTTCGAGGAAGCCCTCCAAGACCACCTTCTTCTTGTACTCGTCGGAACTGAAATCCAAATGATCATCACGAGGATGAGGAAATGTATTGCCGGCGGTGGAGGACGCTGTTGTCGTTAAATAATTACCATTCTGAGTTAAGCGAGGGAGCAGATAAAACCATGCTGCGGTGCATAGAATGGCGCATAATCGGCCCCATAATACCATTATAACCAAAGTCACCATTATAATAGTCATACCCACCAGCGGGTCCAATTTCTTGGTCGTCATAGTCTTCTCATTTGACACCAACCACGGTTTACGTGCCGACGACGCAAAAGCCGGAGAACCTCCTCCTCCTCCTCCACCTCGTCTTGTACGTTTCGGAGTGACCGGCAGCGGTGTTGCCAATGGAGAGACCACGGTGACTGTTTTATTCTCCTGCTGAAGTACCGGTGAACCGGGTTGGCTGCCTCCGCCGGCTGCGGCTGTTCTTATGGAATCAACTTTCCGGCGAAAAGACAGCCGCCGCTTTTGAGACGCGTAGTCCTTTGAAGCATCGGAACCCAGCTGTGTCCTGTTTTCGAGGTTGATCATGTCGGAGGCTGTCTGAAACACCCACAACGTACAACCACAAACGTACAGCAGATCAATTTACATAATTAGTTAATAACATAGACCTAGCTACATGCATAAAATTGATCTACGTACCTCTGGAGGTTTTTGTTTAGAGTTAGGGGTTTTGTCAGAGACTATCAGACGCTGAATTGGGACACCTGGGTCCTCCACGACGTCGGTTACTGCCGGAACTTCAATTTCGGGTACAAACTTGACGTGCTTTGACTTTGGCTCCTGCTTGACTAACTTGGTCGACGACCTGTACGGGGTTTCGTTATTTGGTAATCCTTCTTGTTTCTCAGAGACGTCGAGGGGTACCGTTTTGGTGGCGGCCGCCTTCTTCCAACATAACCAGTTGCGACTACTGTTCTTACTGATCTTGTTGCTGTTGTCATCGGATCGGAAGGATTTGTTCTTAGAGAATCTGAAACAACCCAGAAGGGTAGTGGTTTTGGGTTTTAAAGGAGGGCTTGTTTTCTCAGAAACCTTGGCCATGGATTTTGTGAGGAAAATAATAAGGCCGGCATGGAAATGGAGGAGGAGGATGTCTTTCAAGACCAACTAGATGCCTGCTTCCCCGCGGAATCGGATTTATATATATGCCTGCCTCTTTCGCCTACACAATAATCATAAATTATAGCAACCAACTATTAATCCTACTGAATTTTCCATTTGATTTTGGATTGTTTATTGGCTTCATAGATATGTAATAACAATAATGGGTGTGGTTATATAGACTTATAGTTACGACTTGCGACTTTGTGAACAGGATCGGATGGTGTATGACTTGGACTTGGTAATTGGCTCAAGGAAGTCATTGCACGTTTTCATGATCATCATCGTATATATCGTCCTTGATATTAATTTCAATCTATATATATGTAATTGCCCGTTGATGCCTTGCTTAACACTCTCCCTGTCTCTCAACTAATCCATTTGATCTTCAACTGGACGTGCTCACGCGCATACAAGTGTAAAGTATGAGACCGTCAAATATGGGTTGGTTTGATGATTTCGCCCTCGAATGTTGTCATGTCATTCTTAATTGGAGATACTAGCTTTGCCTATCTTAACTTGGACCTGGCCTCCTGCTTATTACCACGATCAATATTAATTGATGAAGATATTCAATCAGGAGTAACAATTCAATTGACATGTTTTAAGTTCTTAGTATGATTTGTAAAAACCGGGTGACAATTCACCGCATTTTACACAAATGTTTGAATTTAATGGAACGAATTGATATGATATTATTCAAAATTAGGACCAAACAACTTAGCTAGGCTAGGTATAACTTTCTGCAAGTCTGCAGCTATATATTTTCAAAAACAGCTACACTTGCTAAACTAAAACGTGAGCTCCATTCCTATCAATCTGCAATACTTGAACACATTTTGTTTACTTTTGGAAAAAAAAAAAAAAAACGCGTCCTGCAGATATTGGAACTTTTCCTTAGCTTTACCTGGTTATTTGCTCATATTAAGAGAGGATCTCAGTCCCTATTTTATCAACCAAAATTAAGTAAGGTTCCAAAATCTTTTTCTCTCTGATAGAAGAGATTTGAACATATTTAACAAAAGGAATTTGTGAATGCATGAGCTGGCTAAAAGTGACAATTTCTTGATTTTCAATTTGTCACATGAAACTTTTTGAGGCTTAAAAATCCAATAAACACACCCAATTCATTATTCAAGCCTAAATCACATTTTAAGGCGAATTTTACTCGTAAACATCATGCCATGCACGTGAACCCATGTCACATTCATGCATTTGGGGCTTCTAAGAATAGGTGTGGTGTGAAAGGTAACAGAATTATATGAGATCCATTATTAGTTTTAGGATCGTTGGTAATTTTAGACTTGGGACCGAAATTCATGTTTAACGACCTAACTACTAATACAAATAAATGAATAAGAGATGCCCAAAATCCAAGCTCAAACCCTTTAAAATCTAAACAAAAAAGTAAGCTTTAACATATGGTTCTTATTTCCAACCACATAATACAATAGAAAGCAAAACAGTAGCAGACCCAATATAACCCTTTTAAAGCCTATTCTACAATTACACAGCCTTAGACACAATCTGACAAACCAAAAAAACACTACAAAACCCAATATATGCTTTTAACCAAGCCATCGTTTTTACCCAATAGTAAAAACCTTCAACCAAGATTCTCTGCTTGGAACTACTTATAAATAGTTATTATTATTAACCGAAGGCAACCATAATGAATGAGGCTATCAGGCTCTCTAGTACTCTTCTACTGCCATGGTTCATCTCTAGCAAATGCATCCTGCTTAGTTTTCCATCCTTCCATATTCATCTTCTGTCCAAACCCTTTCTCTCATATATCTCAACCCATATGCAAGTTGTTAGAATCTCTTCTTTTGAAACTCATGTTTTATAGCTCCCACACCATGCATATTTTGCTAAGCCCTTCGATGAAAGAAACACACAACACTGTCGTGAATGAAGAATGTATTGCCGGGAGGAGCACAACATCAAGCTTCCTAAGATTCTCAATCCTTTGAAGCTTTCTGTGCCTAGTTTCTACTAACTTAGACAAAATGGTTAGATTTTGGGCTCGACCATACTTGTTTCACTACCGTACACCCTTAATCAAAAGAGCCCTCAACAAAACTACATAGATTTTGATCGATTTACATAATATATAGTTTGATGGATTTTGATTTGGCCATGAAGATAATGGACTATAGATAACATATGTAAATAAGACAATACTGATCTTCTACCATGTTCAAACATTTCTAAGTTTTAGCTTCAATTAATTACATGTTAATTTCACAATTCAAATGCTTATTGCTTATTGCTTATTGCATGTTGATACACATTTGTTTGTGGAGAACTATTTCGATTTTTATTGAAAATCACCCATTTGAAAGTTATTTGATTGTCGATATACTATATAGATATTATATATATACATATTTATATAGTTCCTATCCAGAGTGAAGCTTCACTTTGAAATTAAAATGTGAAGTTCCTTATTTGACTCATTTTTCGGTCATATTTCCACATCTCCACCGTTCAGTTTGTAAAACTTAATACATATATCATTTCTGTCAAGTTTCATTGAATTTGATGATCATTTGGGTTTTCATAATCGTTATTTACACAAACAGTTCTGAATAGACAGATTTATAGTCCGTTCATTGATTTAATCTAATTCAGTATCTTAATGATTACCAATTTAAATGAAACTTGGCATGAGTGATCTATGCATTAGATTCTACAAACTAAAAGGTGGAGATGTGGAAATATGACTGAAAAGTGAGTCAAATAAAGAACTTCACACTTTAATTTCAAAGTGAAGCTTCGCTCTGGATAGAAACTATATATATATATATACACAAACGTTATCAGGTGCGGACGTCCGCACCGTGCGGATGTCCCTCCTTTCGTCACCGTACGGCACCAGCGAGCACCGGCGAGGGCGCGCCTCTACCCCAGCGGACTCCAGCAGCTTCCCGACCTCTTTCTATCTCCGACGAGTCCGTCGAATTCCAGTTTTCCGGCCAGATCACCCAAAACTTCAAACAAAGTCAATCTGGTTAGAAAACTGGAATTCGGCGGACTCGCCGGGGATGGAAAGAGGTCGGGGAAGCTGCTGGAGTCCGCTGGGGTGGAGGCGCACCCTCGCCGGCGCCGTACAGTGACGAACGGAGAGAAATTCGCACCGTAAGGCGGTGCGGACGTCCGTATCTGAAACGGACTATATATATATATATAAAAGATATCGATGAATGAATGATTCAATTAAAAAAAAATGAAACTATTACTAGAACGGTCGATTCTTTAACATCGATGCAATGAATTTTGGTAGACATGCAAATGCTGGTCTATTGGAGAGCGTCTACTATGGACTGCAGTCCACAAGGACTGGGCTGTCGACCACTCCAACAAGGTTTCCAGCCCCTGCAAGTCCTGGAAAGGGACGGCGAGCTCGGGTCCGCGGCGACGAAGCCAAACCAAACGAAAACAAAATATATAAAAAATTAAAAATTAACCCCACGCGTGAGGTTCACGCGCAAAACTTGCCTGTGGTCTAGTCCATACAAGAATTTTCGCAGTCCATACAAGAATTTTCGGTTGGGAAGAAGTGGGAAGAAAGAAGCTAGCTAGCTAGTTAATTGTTTTGTTTACTCGCATAGATAGAGAGATGGATAGGGACAACACATGCATGGAGTCGGCTAGAATTATTAGTAAACAAATGAGTACAGGGTAGGTTTAGGTGGCTGCTAATTTATATGGGATTTTTAACTATACTATTACCGTATCTTTTATCTTGGTGTCAATTTATTACTCAAACTTTTATTTCAACTAATTTGTTACCTTAAGTTTTCATAATTAACCAATTAGCTACCCTATGTATTATTTATTCCTAGCTATTTGCTACCTTATGTTTTCAAAATTAGTCATTTTGCTATATTTTTGTCATTTTAATTTATTCATTTCTTCATCTAAACATGAATTAATTTTGAAAATCGAAGTTTAAAGTTAGACGATATTAAAATTTCGATAAGTAGATTGGATAATCTTGAAACTTTTAAGTAGCAAATTTGATGGAATGATAGCAAATTGGTTAAAATAAAACATAAGGCAACAAATTGGCTAATTTAAAAAATATTGGCTGAAATAAAAATTATGGTAGCAAATTGACACCGAAAGTCACGGTAGCAGATTGGCAATTATGCCATTTATATGGATCTTTGCTCTAGTTCATCAAGACTAGAACTATCCACCGTAGATAATAAATAATCTCTGTGGGCCTTGGCATCATGTCCGTGGGCTTTGAAACCCGAATCATACGTGTTGATGGAAATGAGTCAAATGGCGGCCGGGAAAATGAGTCAAATGGCTTAGAGGTATCTGAGTCTCATCACTAGTTGGGGAGGCCGCAGATGGATTGGGAAGAGACAGTGAGGAAGGCGGAGGAGTTGGTCGTGAAATCCATGAAAGGCAATGACGCATCACACGACCCATCCCACGTTTGGAGGGTCAGAGACCTCGCGCTCTCTCTTGCTCGCCAAGAACAAGTCCTCTCCTCCAACCCCGACTCCATGCACATTGTAATCTCCCTCCCTCCCTCCCCCTTTTATTCAGTGGGACTATAATGTTTTGATTTTTCGATTTGACTTCCAAGTTTCCCTTTGTTTTGTTCCCTTTGATCATATCTTTCTGTATTTAATCTGCAACTGTCATACTCGCCAGGTAGAACTTGCTGCACTCCTCCATGATATAGGTCAGTGTTGATATCACACCCTTCAACTCTGTACCTGGTTTAAACATCAACCCACACTATACGGTTAACTTCTTTTTGCTTACATTCTGTAAACATACGAGTTTATTAAGTATTTGACTCACCATTTTATGTAGCACTTTTCTTAAAAATTCATGAGCATATCATCACGTTTCCTAGATTGTTTCGTTTATGCTTGTTCTGCATCTTTTCAGCATTTTTTGAATTTCAGAATCTCATCCTATATTACTTACTGAACAATTTAGTCATTGGTTTTCATTGCAGGTGATTATAAATACTTGAGGTTTGTATTTTCCTCTTTCTTTGCTTATTTACACATGTATTTTGCTTTGCCACCGACATCAATTTGCAATTCATCTGAGTTTCTGCATTGTTCTCATATTGTTCTTCCTTGATTGAGTCTTGATTGAGTATTTACTTTTCTGGCGTTTAAAACTTGTCGTTCTTAACTGTTATGCCATTTATTCTTTCTCTCCTTCCCTTGTGCTGATTTCGAGCAATTACTTTGGCATGTAGAGATCCTTCGGAGGAGAAACTTGTTGAGAACTTTCTTAATGACTCGGGTATAGAGGAGAGTAAGAAAACAAAGATTATAAAGATCATTAACGGAATGGGTGAGTAGGTTGCTGCTATATTGAGGTGTTGTGCCATTTTAGCATTTGCTGTAATCTTAAGCACCTTCTGATGCACCATGTAATCTTAAGATTCAGTTATTTGGTGTGAGAGCGCAACCGTTACATATGTAATTCTGCTCTCCAGGGTTTAAAGATGAGCTCGCGGGGCTGACAAATAGTGATCTTCCTCCAGAATTTGGGGTTGTACAAGATGCTGATCGTCTTGATGCAATTGGTGCTATAGGTACCGGAATATATGATAAGTGCTGATATTATTCATCAATATGGCACATGCTTAATTGGTATTATGGTCACAGGAATTGCTCGTTGCTTTACTTTTGGCGGAAGTAGGAATAGAGTGCTACATGATCCTAACATTCAGCCACGATCTGATTTATCCAAGGAAAAGTACATGAAAAAAGAGGAGCAAACTACTGTGAATCACTTTCATGAGAAGCTTCTCAAGCTAAAGGATCTGATGAAAACAGAGGTATCTTGATGCAGAAATTTCCTCATTTGCAGTTGCATGTGTATTGTATCTTTGTTCATTAAGAGTTTAAGACTTGTAGCATAAACATGTTTGTGGTAATTGTCAAGGTCCTGACAAAAAGAGAAGAAATTTTTAGTAATTTCCCATTGATTCCAGGCTGGGCGGAAGAGAGCTGAGAAAAGGCACAAGTTCATGGAGGAGTTTCTTGTGGAGTTTTATGAAGAGTGGGATGGGAGATCTTGAATGAGGTGAATTTTTTTCTTTTGATGTTTTGTAGCATTCTTGATGTACCAAAAGGACTCGAGCATCAGAATTACGTGAACACTCTTCAGTTTTCTGATATTTTTAGCAATTTCTGATGGATCCTGCATCAAGATGTGTGCAGGGCATATTCAACACGTATTGCTGGATCTTATGCTACAACCGTGGAGTCTGTTATACATAAAAAGTTTGTAAGTTTCTTTAGGGCTGTAACCGATAAATACCAGGTGAGTGCAAGTAGATTTGGTTTGATGAAACTCTGGCGAGTGTTGTATGATTAATATGATGCTTTGATAATGCACATGATTCTGCTATCCGTATGATATGATTCTATTATCCATTTGATATGCTTAAGATGTGCATAGAATGGCATTTCTCTCCTAATTAGTGTTAGTTAACTCCAAGGTTCAGTGTGTAGTACGCAATTTCCCTATGGGGTCCCAATCTAGGGATCTTGCTAAAATCGTCATCCATCTTCAGCCAAATATCCACCATTGAGTTGGTGTTAACAATAAGTATCAGTTAAACGCATTTTAAAGCTAGGGAGAAATGAGATAAGAAAGTATGTATGTAAGCTATTCTGAAATAGATTCAAGAACCAGGTTAACAAAATGGATGATTGAGTTCATTGGTAAATGTGGTCTCTACCAAGATCCCAATTTGAGCCAAATGATTACATCAATATTCAATACACAAAACAAAAACAGAACCTATTTATAGATGAACCCTTGTTCTGTTGTCGTGAAGAGCTTATTACAAGTTATTTCTCTTACTGTGGCTTTGGTTCATATGGAGTGTGGAAGAAAGCCTATTGATATTTTGATAAGTGATAAAGAAAGAGTAGGCTAAATTGCAAGTTATTTCAGACATGAACAATTAAATATCCTTACATAATCCCATTATTCAAATATTTGAAGGTCACAAATCCACACGAACATATGGTAATACCATTTATCTATAAAAAACCACAACACAAACAACAAAATAAGAAGCCATAACTTGACTAGTAACAGTAATTAACGAATTATCCTTAATTGAGAACTATTCTGACTTGGGGCTCAGGTGATGAGGCTGCATTGATCAGGTCGCGTACGCCTGTGGAGAGTGACTTTGAGTCCATGCTTCATGTACATTGTCAATGCTAGCTTCGGTACAATGGGGTGATTATCGACCACCTTCACATGGTAGCGATAGAGGATGGAGGCAGCAACAAATTTCATTTGATAATAAGCAAAATCTTTACCCAAGCAGAGGCGAGGACCGCCATTGAAGGCGGTGAATTTGTAGGCAGACTCACTCAGGAATCGGCCATCTTTTGGGTTTAACCATCTCTCCGGCTTGTACTCCCTGCAGTCCTTTCCCCATATTGACTCCATTCGCCCCATGCTGTAAATTGCATAGATCACTTTAGTTCCCTTCTTCAGTATTGTTCCATCTGGAAATACGTCATCTTCAACAACCTGAACCAGTTCAAAGTAGGCATATATTATTGCTTTATTATAAGGTCTCTTCCTAAGGCAACAGGGCTAAAGTACAGAGTTAGGTAAACAAGAATCTTATCAAAGACTATATTGCCAGATTACAGTGTCAGTTTCCTATGAAATTGAGAAAGATATGTATTATTGTGTTATTTAAAGGAAGTCAACTAATGACAATGATCTGTTACCAATGCACAAAAGTTTTCCAGGGATGTGTAAGCTAACAGATTAAACAGATATATTGAGGGTATGAATATCCGAAAGCATTTGGAAATCGATGTATGAACACACTTCCTAAGTTCCTATAATTCATATCCATCTCACTGGAAATTATCGAAGTTTTGAATGAGATGAAGATAACAAAAATATGAATATCAATATATGCTGTGTGCAGTATGCGTACTCTATCAGTAACATTGGTCAAAAACGACAATTTCAAGGACGAAATTAATTACCTCCTTGTGATCCAGTGGAACTGAAGGGTACAACCTCAGAGCTTCTGATAGTGCAGCATGAAGATAATCCATCTTCTTCATCTCTTCCGGCGAGAAAACCAGTTCGGTTTCATTAATATCATTAGTTGATCTTGCTTCTACTATGGTGCGTAGTTCTTGAAGAATATTGCGTTCCACCTCGGGATGGATATGAAGCAGCCAGAAGAACCAGCTGAGTGCCACTGAGGAAGTATCTCTCCCTGCCAGTATAAAGTTGACGCATATGTCCCTCAAGAACTTGTCAGTGAACCCTTCACCCTTCTCATCTCTCAACCTCATAAACACCGTCAACAGGTCCGATCTTTGCTTTTGATGACCAACGGAACTAGTATGTGATTCCATGAGTAGTTCTTTCTTCCTTGTCCGAATCACATCGTCTGCGAACTTATCCACTCCTTTAATGGACATCTTGAGCTTCCTCTCAGCCCCCAAGTTGAAGTACCTCATGGCCTTCCACAGACACGCCGGCGTCACAAAGCGCATCACCGTTGCTTCCGTGGCGTCCTCAAACGCTTGCGCAAACGGTATTCGGGGTAACCCCGGTCTCAAGCAACCAGGGTCGACCCCAAATGCTATCATGCACACATTATCAAACGTCAACCTCAAAAGAACGTCTTGGAGGTCGATTTGGGCGATTGATGAGTGTTTGACGGAGTCCTCTAATACAGGTAGAAGCCTCCCGTGGACAAGCTCCAACAAGGAATTTACGGTCAATTGCCGGAACTTGGCGGAGTGGAACTCGAGGCTGGCCGTCTTCCTCTGTCGCTGCCATGTCTCGTCGTCGGCGCTGAAGATCCCGTCCCCGAGGAGATCGCGGACTGTGTCACGGAAATAAGGGCCTTTGGGGAAATTGGAGAACTTGGTTTTGAGAAGGTGCTCCAAGTTACGAGGGTCGGAAGTGATGATGCAGTGGAGGCTGCTAAGCCAAGGGCCTTTGAATGTGAAGGTACCGTTTTGGCGGCAGAGGACTTGAGTGAGCCACTCGTAGAGGTTGTTGGTTTGGAATCCTACGACAAGAGTCATAGAGGGTAACATTCCGAGAAGAGGCCAAACGGGTAGGCCATGGTGTTTCTTTTGCCTCAGAGAGTGTATGGTCACGAAAACACATAGAGCCACCAAGAGCTCCAAGATTTGGATGTCGTGGAGGAAAAAAAGTTGCCGGGGGACTAAGTTTCCGGCGACGGCGGCGTTAGCTTCAGAGGAGATGAAGGAGGTGAGATTGCTGATCATCATCGTCATCATGAATAATGTATGATGATAACGATCATGGCAATGGAATGAGAGCTAGGGGAGAAGAGAAAGAATCGAGATGATACACCCGGTTAGGTTGAGGAGTGGTGATCATGTGTTATATGGCGTTTGCTTGGCGTGCATGTTTTTACTTGTCACCTGACAAGATGGTTTGATTTGGTGAGCTGAAATCCAATATTGTCATATTGTGAGGCATCTGTAGCTTGCTAGCTTGATGCTTCTCAAATTTATGTGACTAATTATTATAACTAACTGCTAAAAAGCTTTAATATTGCTTATGGCCGGGTTAAGCGTAATGAACCGTGCTAATTATAAGCTAAGGTAAGTAAGCTAGCTAGTGTGAATCTGGGTGAGTAGATGCGTGTAGCTTTCACGTTTTCACTTTGGGGAATTCTTGGAGTTGGAACCAAGAGGGAATGTTTGCATTGTTTTGTTGATTTAGGGCTTGAGTGTAGAATTAGTTGATTGATTAACTTTTAGGTAATAGTACGTAGGGTAGTCGTGTCGTGTATATTGAACGAGCAAGGCAGCAGTGAAGTGGGTAATAATGAAATGAGGTTGTCTTACTTGAAATGTAGAAATTGAGTACTGGGAGGGAGGTTGAGAAGTGGATGCGGGCGGATAACCTACGATTGCTATAGTCGTCTCTTTCTCTACCTCGTCCTGCTTGTTTTAGTTCGCTAAGTTTTCTAGCTACTGTTGTATATATTATTGAAATAATTTTGAATATTGCTTCATGATGACCATTGACCAACATGTAACACCATGTCAACGTTGTCCTTCATCTCTGAGGACTCGAGAAATTAACTTCATCCCGGCCGAAGTATAAGTTGCTGTATGGCCCTAATCTTAATGAACGGGAAGGCCCAACACAGTAAGCCCAACTGGTGTTGGTTGGACCAAAGGGTTTTGAGTCATTTTGGACATGAGTGTTAAAATGTTAGGGGAGGAGTGGAGGCAGCAGAGAGCAGTGAGTTTCGAGTAGTGTAGAGAGAAGAGAAGAGCAGCAGATTCCGTCTGGGCAAAATGGCTTTTCTCTTCAACAAGTTTCAGGAGGTAATTCCTTTTATTTTAGCATTCATTTCGTCTTCCTGAATTAGAGGGTCCCAAACTGAGAGATTCATTCACGATTTTCTGTTTTCCAGAATTAGAGGGTTTTAGGAAATACAAGCCTTTTTATTTTTCAGTCAGATCATTAATATCTTTACCTCTGAGCTCGGTAATTACGATTTCAGTCTCTTAACGTACTAGTTCTTAAGTTCTTAATGAACCCAACTCAAATGTAAATAAAACCACTATTAGTTTCACAATTCGGATACGATGACTGCCCCGGTTTCAAATAGATACCAGATCATCTCGACAGTATTGACATAGTTGAGTATTTAGTGCATGTTCTTGCTTAAGCTTACAGATGAATGTAGTAATACCATCTCATGTTGTAAGTCTTTGAAAATCGATCCTTCACTAATTGTGATTGCCAAGGTTGATACCTGAGTGTATCATTCTAAAGCATTTCTAAGTCAAAGAAGGGGAATCCTACATGCTTGTCTACCTCCATATATATGATGCGCTATATATGTGAAATAGATGACACACTGTTCTTTCTGACCCTTTTTCTTTCCAGGCTGTAAAAGTTCTTGCGAAACATACCCCTATGCTTGCCAAGAATCCTAGGAAACTACAATTGGAGGCAGATATTAACCGCTTGTTCTTATATACCAGGTTGGTGTCACATTACCATCTTTCAATACGAGCATATTGTCCAATCCCAGAGAAAATTGCATGTATAATACATTCTTATTACTCATGTGCAAAGCTTGGGCCAAAGGGTGTTATTAGTACTGAGTATGACCATCAAATTGCTTGATACAATTTTTGGCTGCTCGTATTCAATAGGCAAATGATGTAATTACAATATTTCTGGACAAAAGAAAATCAAATATCTAAAGCTAAAACAGTTACTAGTTTCTCGTTGGTTCAGTTATGTATTATCATTGCATGCTGTACATGACTAGCAGCCATGGCTATAGATCTTTATCTCTTTTATCTATATTACATTTTGCTGCTCCTCATTCCTCATATTCTAGCTAATTCAAAACCAATTGTTTTGTAAGAAGGACGTCAGCAGAATAGTAAAGTTCCTTGAACCACCACTACAAAGTTTTGGGGAAGGCTAAGGTGTGTTAATGCATGACGTCCATCAAATGTTGAAAAATGAGTCCTCAAAGTAGTAAAATTGGTCCTCAAAATTGTGATATGAGTCCTTAAAGTTATAAAATTTTAGTTACAACATTAGTCCTCAAGTGGTAAAATGTGTCCTTAAAGTGTTAATTTAGTCCTCAACATTGTAGAATTTTCCCAAAGTTTTGCACCGTTGACTTCTTGTCACAAAATGTTAATTTTAGGTTTCTAGTAGTTTCAAGTACTACAGAACCTTGTTATTCAAATATATCATATATCTTCTTTATGTATACTTCTGAAATTTCTCTGCATGTGATTTGGTGTTACCATTCTCATTCATTTCATTTGCATGCTGTATAATCTCTTGTTTTAAATATCATGAATGTTAATTTGGAAGACTTGTATATCCAGCTACAATCGCTTGGGAAAGGACGCTGATGAGGTAGATGTGGACGAGATTATTGACATGGCTAATAAAGCCTCTATTGATGATCAACAGAAGCAAGTCCAAGAGAACATTCATCTGCAAATTAAAAGCTTCTGCATGTCTATGGATGAACTTCTTCTCCCCGACATAAAGAACAAAAATGAGGTAACTGAGTCACCTAAACAATCAAATGCTACTGCTCAACGAAGTGGACTAAGCTTAGCTATCGGCAGGAACAGACCAGGAGATAAACATCCTGGTAAGTTCTTTTTCTTTTGTTAACCTTTTTCATCAGCTTTCATTAATTTGTGATCCCAAGTTTGATGAGATTAAATTTGCATCTGGATACTCTTGGCTGTAACTCTGTAACTGGGGATCAGAGAGCCTATATTAGGATCTTCAATTATCTCCATAGTGTTTTCAACCCGTGCTTAAATTACTTTGGATTTTCTTACATCCAACGTTTTGTGATTTTTGTTAAGTTTATTCTCATATAAGGACAAGTGACTACTTTGATATTAACCAATAGTCCAATAGTATGGTGCAATGCCGTTTCATCCTTCCCACTAAAAATTTGAATGCAAATGAGCTTCAGCTAATGGCTCTTTAAATGCTGAAAGCATTCTCTCATACAAATTTTTATGAAAGTAGCATTGTCATACGATTCTGCATCCAAGGTTGATAAATCTCTTTAATCATTCTCATACAATGTACTCAAGGTTGATGATGTCCTCATCATACTCTACCATGAGAAGATAGCCTCTGTTTGTCAATCAGAACATATCTTCTGCTTTACTGATTGCTGAAGCTTGTTTACAATTATTCATTAATCTATTCAGTTAAAGACTGATTAGTTATTATTTTTCAGCACAGATGTGCCTGAGACAAGGCCACTAGAACTCGCTGCTGTATCTCATAAATTAAAAGATCTCATTGGCTACACTCTCGATATCAAACCTTCTCAGATACCCCATAAGGAAGCGGGCCAGGGCTTATTTATAAATGGTGAATGTGATGTTGGTGCTGTGGTGGCTGTGTACCCCGGTGTAATATACTCCCCAGCATTTTACCGTTACATTCCTGGATATCCAAGAGTTGATGCACAGAACTCGTATCTGATCACAAGGTATGATGGAACTGTGATCAATGCCAAACCATGGGGTTCTGGGGGTCAAACACGTGATTTCTGGAATGGATTAACAGTACCAGAGACCAGGTCTAATATGCAGGGGGATGAGAAAGGTTCAGATCGGCTCTTGAAGCTCCTAAGTAAGCCTTTAGATGGCAGGCAACTGGGAAAGAGTGGTGACATTATAGAGCGGAGGAACCCATTAGCTTTGGCTCATTTTGCCAATCACCCTGCAAAGGGTGTGGAGCCAAATGTAATGATTTGCCCTTATGACTTCCCATTAACTGAAAAGGAAATGAGAGTTTATATTCCAAATGTCGTGTTTGGAAATGCAGAAGAAGTGAAGATGAAGAAATTTGGGAGCTTTTGGTTGAAACTTGGGAGTTCAAGAAATAGCGGATCAGATGTTCCTGTTTTGAAGACCCTTGTTATGGTAGCTACAAGAGCTCTTTGTGATGAAGAAGTGCTTTTGAACTACAGGTTGAGCAACTCTAAGCGTCGACCAGAGTGGTATAGTCCAGTGGATGAGGAGGAAGACCGAAGAAGGTGGAGTTGAGGTTTGTTATAAACTCTGATATTTTTGTTGTCTGTATCTTATGTCATGGTTCCTTTTGCCCATGAAACTTTTTAAGTTAATAAAATAGCTGCATATTAGGTTTAGCAAATGGAATTTGAGTCGTGGAGAGAAATTTTACCCGAGGCATCTGTCATATTTAGGGGAAGCAGTTAAGTTTCCATTTTTTCCACATTGCCAGACGCTACAGAATAAAGAATTTGACAGTGAATGGCTTCGGTTTCTTGTTTATGTTGTTTTTTTCATTGTTGATCTAGTTTTCGGGAATAAATCACGGTTGATGAACAAGAATAGAGACAACATAATCACAAGCTTACAATCGGTTGGGGTATTGTTAATTGGAATCGTGTATTGTCATGGCATCGTGGGCTTTATGTGTATGTAGGTACTAGGTAGGATTTTGGTGTAACATAGGAGATGGATACGTATGGAAGGCATTCCTTGAACCTTAGTATTTGTTGTATACCTACCCAGATGGTATTTTTCTTTATTTTGGGAGCGTTTGGACTATTAATTGTTGGTTTTTTGACGGTGAGATTGAGAGTTTGAGGGAATCTCTCTCACTGTCTCGTCAGACACTCGCTTATTAGCCGTCTCTGGCTTCTAGTATTTGTATTAGGCTCTTTTGAGAACCATTTCATTTCTGGCAAACAAAATTAATATTATCTACATTTCAGACCTCATTATATGTTCATGATTGATTTTGAATCAGATAGGAATTAAAATCCAAAATTGGGACTCGATTAATACGATTACGATTCATACATAGCAACATGTGATGTTAATGTCCGGACTTTGGCTTCCTAGCCTACATGACATCATTGATACGATCGATTTTACGTGTGGCTAACTTTGGTCAAACTTGGATTGCTTTGTATCATTATGGTCTCCAATCACTCTCCATCCATCTATCAATTAAAATTCAAAGCAATTGACCGAGCCGGCTGCAGCCAATCAACCTCACCTAAATTATTATGTAACTGGACCTGAAAACTCTTTAAAGATATCGTCGTCAATATTCTCAAAAAAAAAAATATTATGTAATTAATCTACTTCTCATCGTATCTAGCTAGTTAAGCAATGCAATGCATGGGCCTTCTACGTTTTGATCCTTCAGTTCTGCCTTTAAATTTTGATATGATCAAACTATTCCCTTTTAAAGTTAGACGACGTCGTGCATGTAAAAAGTACATGATCTTCATTTTCCCTTTTCTTTTCTCTAGTGTGTTTATGCATGTGTGGCTTTGTATACTACTTCATCAGCATCCAGATTGATCAGTCAAAAAGTCAAATTATTATGCTTACAAAGATCGGCAAGCTGCTACTACCCTTTGGTTCCGGTGGAAGCAACAAACTTCCTATAGAAAATGTCAAGAAGAACGAATGGACCATGACCTTCGGCTTAGGACTAGCTACATCGATGTATATACAACTCTCTGATCTCTCAAAGAAGTCTCCTGAGGCAAGGCAAGGCAAGCTAGCGTACTTCTAAATTAAAGGAGGCCACAGCTAGCTGTTGCTGGCTAACTTCACTTAAGAAAAACATAATTAAGATACATTGGCAATGTTTGATTTGATTTGGTGTTTGCCGGAAACACATAAAAGACGTCGGGTGATGAAAATGCCGCAAGCGTTGTGATGATAAGACATAAGTGCTAGCTGTTAGGTGGCCGGGCATTGTCATTCAACAAGTAATAATTAAGAAAAAAGGGAAGAGTAGAGAGATTCAAATCAAACAAAATACACATAATTTGAAGAAATTTATTAGGTCTTGCTATTAGGAGAGCATGTTCAGTACACGGTGTGTATCTTCACATACATACATGGATAGTCAGGATTAGAGAAAATACTATAAAAACATGGTAGTTAAACTTATGAATTGTTATGAACGGTTAAGATTGCGTCGTGTAAATACACGTCGTGCATACAAGAATCTCCATGCTATTAGTTGGGTGAAAACTAACGCGATAATAGGAGGAAAAGAAGCGAGTGCGTCATGATGATTGATTTCCCTTCCTCATATATATAAACACATCGATGATCACACGGACGGACGGACATGCATATATCTATCCCTGATATGATCTTTCTCTTTGTCTCACTCACGCTTATTCATTCATTCATTATCTCTATGTGGAGTCGACGACTCGCTTAGTTTCATATACTTTCGGTCCCTCGATCACTTCTTATTCAAATTTGGACCACCATATATTCCAACCCTCCGCTTCTGTATATCTCTATCTCTTCGTTTATCTATATATATATCTAACTATCTAAGCCAGAGTACAAATTACTGAACCAGACAACGCCAGTGAGATAGAGGTCTGATATATTCTGAGATCCTAAATAAAGCAGCCAAATAATGGCTTTGATGAAATTTGGTTTTCTGGTTATTAGTTATTTGTGCATAGCAGCATCGCCGCAAATTAGTGCATCAACAGCAGATTATAAGAACGCGTACGAGGCACAGAAAGCAGACAGAGTGATAGGACTGCCGGGTCAGCCTCCGGTCAAGTTCGACCAATACGCAGGCTACGTAACCGTCAACGAGACTCACGGAAGAGCCCTCTTCTACTGGTTCTTTGAAGCTGTCAAAACCCCTCAGGACAAACCACTCGTCCTTTGGCTCAATGGAGGTACCTATGACTATCTCATCATTTCTTAAGAACCTTAATTTCTTCATTAGTTGCATAGAGAGCGTTGCAAATTGCATTCCATTGATGATCGCTCATGTATAATTGGAAATATGGTCCCCCTAGCCTGCACAGTGGTAGTTAAAACATGCATTATTTCAAGCTGTCATGATCATGCATTACTATCATGGAAAATTCTGGCTATTATTAGCATCCAAGCAATGACAATTTGCTGTATGGTCTCTACTTATTCTCGTAGATTCATTCACCACCCACTTAGCTAGCGATCGATATATATATATATATGGATCCGAACAAGGGGAACTAGATATATATATATATATATATATATATATATAATATATACCTCTTCCATTNAGAGCCTGATATATATATATATATATAGCTTGCATCCAAATTCAATATATACGTGTAACTTCCATATATAGAAGAAGACGTCAAACTCACAACGATGAAATCCTTGAATAATGGTTTCAACAGCTAAGCACTATTATAATTTCAACCCAAATGTGATTAGTTGTTTTGACTTATTTTCTCTCTTAAATATCATTTAATTTTTAATTTCAATGAGAAATGATTGATCTGTTAATATTATTTGTGTTTCCGGTTGCTGGCCCAACCTGATGGCCCATTTAGTTTCTTAGTGGAAAAGTCGCCCAATACTAATCTCACAGAAAGAGATCTTGTGGTTTCGATTAGGTCCTGGATGTTCCTCAATTGGGTATGGAGCATCAGAGGAGTTAGGCCCTTTCTTCCCTCAAAAGGGCGCCAAACCCAAGCTCAAGTACAACCCTTACACCTGGAACAATGGTATAATTTACTCATTCCTAGCCTCCACATACAACTTGAATTGGTTTTTCCAATTCTGAATGTATATATATGATCGATGGATATATGTATCTTTCATTTTCCCTCAGCTGCCAATTTATTGTTTTTGGAGTCTCCTGTGGGTGTCGGATTTTCTTACACCAATACTACCAAAGATATCAGCCAACTTGGGGACACCATTACAGGTATTCGATCTGATCTGTACGTACTCGAGTCTGAATATATATACTAGATAGTTAATTATGACTGATTGATGATGAACCATATCATTTGAAATGTCAGCTGAGGATTCACACAAATTTCTCATCAACTGGTTTAAAAGGTTCCCACAATACAAGTCCCATGACTTCTATATCACCGGAGAAAGCTATGGAGGTACTTTCGCCCACAAGCTAGCACAATTAACACACTATTCATGGATCCATTTGTGTTTTTTTTTTTTTTGTCTAGTTATGCAACTGTGATTACCAATCCTAATCATGTGTTTTTATGTGCGGAATATGATTACAGGGCATTATGTTCCACAACTCTCTGAGCTCGTTTACGACCGTAACAAAAACGCATCCAAGGAGACCTATATAAACTTCAAGGGATTTATGGTGGGTGTGAACTAGCTAATTGCTCGTCATTCAATGGATCCATTGTAGCTAGCTAGCTAGATTTATTAGTTGCTTGTTTATTACATTAATGCAGTATATACTTATGCTCGTGTAAGTGCGTAACATGAGGTGCGATCAATACATGCAGATTGGTAATGCAGCAATAGACGATGAAACGGATCAGAAAGGATTGATTGATTATGCTTGGGATCACGCGGTGATTTCTGATCGGCTGTACGATGACATTAAGAAAGAATGCAACTTCAATCTGCAAAACGTATCCAAAGTGTGTAATAACCTGTTGGATGAGTACTTTGATGTGTACAAAATCATAGACATGTACAGCTTGTACACTCCCACTTGTGTCGATGATAATAACACTCTATCTCTCCCCACCACTCAGCAACACTTCCGCGCCATTGAAGGCGCTCCCGCTTTGTTTTCTAGAGCTGTGAGTCATACATATATACTACCATGGACTAGCTAGCTGCCTCGAATATATAATTAACAGTTGAATTCTCTAATTCGCTGCTATATGTATGTATATTTAGGAAGGACGGGGCAAGAGACCAGAAGGGTATGACCCTTGTGCATCAGATTACACTTATTTGTACTTTAATAATCCACAAGTCCAAAAGGCTCTGCATGCCAATGTCACTGGCATTCCCTATCCGTGGACTCACTGCAGCGATAACATCACCTTCTGGAAGGATGCACCACCATCAATTCTTCCTGTGATCCGAAAGCTTGTAGATGCTGGTCTCCGCGTCTGGATTTATAGGTATCTATAGTCACATACATAATACATTTCTTTCTTTCATGAGTTCAATCAAGGATCAAAGTTGTTCTAGCTAGCTGACATATATATATATGTTCTGAATAAATGTACCTGCAGTGGTGATACTGACGGCAGAGTTCCAGTGACATCAACTAGATACGCGTTGAAGAAACTCGGATTGAAGATCAAGCAAGATTGGACTCCTTGGTACAACAGCAAACAGGTACAAACCTACTCACTTTTGGCCTCCCTCCACCCTAGTCGCAGCAACTACGTACCTCTTATTTTTTGCATCCTTACGAACTAAACTGATTAATCTCTGTGATATTCGTAGGTTGGCGGGTGGACAGTTGCATACGACGGGCTTATGTTTGTGACAATTAGAGGCGCAGGTCATGAAGTTCCAATGTTTGCACCAAGGCAGGCGCTCATCCTCTTCAACCACTTCCTGGCTGATAGGAATCTCCCACCCAAACCATTTTAACATCATCAATCTTCCCTTTTTCGTTTTGTCAATAAATAGATCATGAACTTGCTCTGTCCCTGACCTATAGAGCTTAGGGACTTTCGATTTTATTAGTCAGAATCCAAGATAACAAGGGCATTGTTTATTTGGTGACATTCAAATTAGTTAAAAGAACAAAACATGGCAGAATGAAACAGAAATGAACTCTTTTTCTTTTTCACTACTCAAGTTTTTCTTTTTTATAAGTCATACATCAACTTGGTTCTAAAGTTGTAAAATAGGTTCCCAGAGTAGTAATAATACTAGTTCTCAAAGTTGTAATTGAGTATTTAAAGTTTTAAAAACTTTTAGTTACAACATTAGTAATTAAGTCCTCAAAATGATAAAAAAAAAAAAAAGTTGATGTAACTTTGAGGACCTCATTTTAAGGACTCAATTACCACATTAACGACATATTTGACCACTATTTCACCGTTCACCAAGCAATAGATATTCTAGAGATCGAAGAGATAGAGAATAGAGACTAAAGACAGCGATGACATCAACAAGTTAGTATTGATCTTTTCTAGTTTTCTTCCAATCCATTTCCCTTGATAATATTACCTTAGAGGAAGCCCTTCTAGTGATGACCTTTAAGTTAAGGACTTGGTGAGGACTTTTCGGTTTATGGTTTAAAAGACCCAATTTTCGATCACATTTTGACATCTCATTCGTTCAGTTTTTAGGTTTATATTAGTAGATCATTTCTACAAATTTTCACCCAAATTAATGTTCGTTAAGACAACAAACTAGATCAAATTAATGGACGAACCAAATCTGTCAAATATGAACCGTTCAAATTCATAATTGATAAATCACACTTATAAATGCCTTAACAATTTTCAATATAGCTGAAAATTTGAAAAAATGATTTACTCATAAATACTTATAAACTGAACGGTTAAGATGTGGATATAAGATCGAAAGGTGGGATAAGCCGAAAAGTCCTCAACCTAAAGATCCTCGCTAGAATGGCTAGTGAGATGTGCATAATTTATCGTTGATCGAATCACTAATGAGCTCAGGGGAAAGAAACATGGGCCTTAACTACCGGGCCAAACCTTTTTGTGTTTTGCTTATTAAATACGGGCCTTTGTACAAATCAGTCCTGCATGCCAACTCCAGGGTTTCGATTGGAAAGGATGAAGGGGCAGAGTTTCTATTCGACATTCTCCAAAGATTCCATCTCTAGTACGTTCCTTCTTGTTCTTACTTTTCATCTTAACTTTACTTTCTCTTGTTTTTCTTAATCGCGAATATATTTATGTATAATCTGGGAACAGACGGACGTTTAGTTAGAACAACAATATGCAGGTCGCAGTCTCACCTATGATCTCTTGCAGAGGACCTGACCAAAGTTTGGAAGGAGCAGGTGGAACCCGTCTTTGCATCTCATGGCCTAACCTGCAGAATGAGAGAGGTATCCCTAGATAAATCTCATTTATTTTTCTTATTGACAAAAACTCTTTTGATTTTCAATTCTTGTTGGAAATCTCTTACTTAATTATAATTAATTATTGTATATGTGCAGCGTGATTGTATAATGATCCTGGAAACAGGTGATACTGAGGACGAAGTTCTCATTGAAAGGGCTGTGCTTGCTCTAGGTGTTCTCACAAGTGGTCTGACTCCAGAATGGGTATTGACAACATATTTTTTTCATCGTGTTTTTTCTTTTATAACAAATGAGTTATTTTAACTTGGTTCCTACACCCAATATTGGTTCGTACTTGTTGCAGCATGAGTCTTAATCGCTTATACATTCAGTATCTTATTTTATATTAACATAATCAACTGATAGTTTTGATTTACTTTTCACATGGGTGTTGTTTTATTCATTACCCATTTACCCTTTCTCATTCGAGTCCATATCCTTTGGATTGCAGGTTGAACCAATATTGCTCGGACAAATCTATTCTGAAAGTATAGTGATAGAGAAACCAGATGAGATAAGTGAGGTATGCATAAATTTCCTTCTATTTTAAAGTAAGTTGAAGTTGCTTCGTTTCTGATATATAAGTTTCTGAGTTGTCACAAGAGACCTTTTGGTTTTAGAATTTCTTTGGTGAAGCTGTTGTTTGGTGTTAGAACAGGTCTAGAGGCTGTGTTATGCAAGAGCTGGTTCTTCTGCTTTTTCTAAAATTTCTTTTGTGTGCAGGAAGAATTTTCAAGCAATTTTGATGATTTCATGAACAAATTTGATAACGAATATGTGAGTAAATAAATCATGCTTCTCTTGCAAATATTGTTATAAATTCACTTTCTGTTTGAATATGATAGTCCCTTCATTATCGCAGTCGTTCTAATCTTTCACAATATATGCAGAAACTCCATAACAAGTGGTACTGCTACGTTATCTATTTTGTAAGTGTCATTGTTGTTGTTCATATTGTTGTTATTGTTTGTTATTATTATTATTAAAATTATTAAATTTTTGGTATGAGTTTAATGCTTTTTAATTGTCCTGCAAATAAATAGGAAAAAGGTATAACAGTTGTGGCTACTTCGTCTCAAGCAACAAGCGCAGTGAAGTCCCTTGTTCGAGACAGCTTTTTTGGCACTATCCCCTTTCAAGATAAAGCTGACATGCTGACAAGAGATATAGAAACATACAATCAGAAGCATGGAATCTTAACAAATAATCTAGGGCTATTCTGCTCTTTGCTTGATGGAATTAGTGACGATGCCATATGCGAAAATGAAGAGACTCACAGAATGACAGACATACAGAATAGCAGACTGAAGGCGCTGAAAGTGTAAGATCAGTTTTAAACTACATTACTATCAGGGAGGTTATAGAAATCCTCACTATCTACATGAGGAAGTTGATAAATGTTGGTACCCTGTTCTGGCTTTTGTGATGGAAAACATTTTTAGTTCATCTTTCTGTATTGTATTTTTATTTCATTTCAGTCCGACATTGTATTTGTTGTCTACTTTATGTTTCGTTGAATCTTTAAATAGGTATATTAGATATGCCATATATTGTCTACAGAGTGAATTTCAGGGGTCTCAGCTTCCAAATTTTATGAATAATATGTAAAACCATGTTAGTTTGTCTGTCACTTCCAAATTTTTAGCACCAAGAGTTTTCTGGACTAAAAACATGACAGAATTAGAGAGATCATTTTTTCTTAGCTTCTTAGTCTGAAACACAGAATTAAAAGAGATCATTTTTCAGTGAATCAATAATTTTAGTTAATTTTGCATGCGTACATTCTGACTTGTTAGATTTCCAGCTTCTCTTGAACCTTTGAAAGTAACATTGTGTTTATCTAATTTATGCTTCGACTGTTCTACACATTGAATCTTTAAATGGATATATTAGATATGTACAGTCTACAGAGAGAGATTGGTTATCCAAGGGTCTGCTTCGACTTTTCTGAAACATCTAATAAATGAAACTATTTCCAATCAACACACAAGGTAAATCTCTAACCCATGCTCACTCTGCTTGGCTCTTTTTCTAGCCATAAAGCAACCTGTTTCAACAAAAGCATGGGGTGATGCCATTGTTCCTCAGAGTCACACGCTGTAAAACCATATGACTTAGCACGAAATTTGCATACATATCATGAACTTGCTGGGTTTAGAGACATATCAGTAACTTGCTGACAACATCATTCCAGATGTTCTCAAGTTCAAATTTTTTTTTTCTTCAATGACATTCATTGTCTGTGGCACTTCCAAATTTTTTTGAACTAGAGAACACCCAAATTTTCTGAATTAAAGCAAGAAAAATTAGCAAAATTTCTCCATTAATGAACTCACCAGATAGTCAAATTACACCATCAAAATTTTCCCTATGGCTATTGAGTACTTCTCTTCTGAATTTTAATATACAACATCACTGAAATAATCAACCTTGTTCAAAAACAGCCATCTATAAACAAAAAAGAAAAAGAATTGAAGAATACTAATCCAAAGATACAGAAACTCTACTGCTAAAATTGGACGTAGAGGAGGAGAAATTGTTGGTTTCCACTGCTTTCTTTTTCCTACTATAATGTCGGTCCTCTTCGCCTTAACAACCAAAGAAACCAGGACCTGCCAGTTTAAGAAGTTCCTCCCCTGCATCCTTACCTATCTCCATCATCTCTTTATAAGTGTATGGGCCTTTCCTAGACGTCTCAAGTACTGAAAATAACACAGACGAAGTTAGTATAATCAAGTACAGCCAAGGTTATTCTAATTGGTGATTAAGCAATGAGCTAATAAAGACAACCCAGTGTTTTTCATCAAAGAATGAGCAATAGCATACCACGGGTTCCGTCAGGGGAAGCCACTAAGCCTTTGAATATGCAGTTACCATCGGCATCTTTGCTGGCATATCCAGCAATAGGAGTTCGGCAAGACCCATCCAGGGTCAAAAGAAATGCCCTCTCACATGCAACTGCTAGTCTTGTTTCTTCATGATTCAATTTATCTATGTACTCAGCCTGCAACCAGGAAACAAAAGATAACATGATAAGGTATAGTGCAAGTTTAGCAGGCAACCATTTCAACATAGATATTACACTAAGGTCCTTTCAACATATATATTACACTATGGTTCTCACTCGTGGATCGCATTGATGAATTGTAGTTGTTTCCACATAAACTGATCCGAGTTACTGGTAAACTATGACAAGATGATGGGTTTTTGGTCCTCTATGATTGATCCTTTAGGAAAGTTTCATGCCAGTACAACAGTGTCCCATTTATCTCATTTTCAAGACACACGCTCAAGCCACCTGCAACCTATAAGTGTCATTATTCTAAAGTATTATTCTTTTAACTAAAGTTACTCAATTCATGATTTTCTACCTAAACATAATCCAGCTACAAGTTCATATCAGCTTCCCTTTATCCACAACTCAACTGACACAAAAGTGACAACATCATGCCAAATGTTAGCATCACAATGGAAAAGAGAAATTAAGACACACCATTTTATCATCATTGCTTCGGCAGGCAATTCCAATTGCCCCTTGGGCAACAGCAGGAAGCATTTCGTCTAGTGAGAGAATGGAAGTTACATTCTCCGTCATGTTTAGGCGTTTGAGCCCAGCTAACGCCAATAAGGTAGCTTGGACTACCTTCTCATTAAGCTTCTTCAATCTAGTCTGGACATTACCCCTAAAGTTCTCCTCCACCTGCAAGATGACGTGTTCTACAAACATGAATGCTAGGTAACCAAACAATTCAGAAGCTCAATATTGAAAAGTAGTGCCATTGAGTAGCAAATACATTGCTCCAAAGAGTATTTTACTTTCATGCTCTATCCCAATTGAAGAAGTCCTATTCAACTTCAAATCATATAAACGGAACAACTTATCAACGGTAGCTTACTTTGAGGGAGGGAAATCTATGGAGTATCTGCGACTTTCGTCTCAGCGAGGCAGTGCCAATAACACTCCCAGCTGGCAGGTCTGCAAGTGAAGATGCAGTTAAGCAGATAAAGGCGTCACGAACATCCTCACGAGGAAGGTTGCAAGGCAGAATTGTCTTGTCTGGTAAGTAAGTAGGAACATCTTTCATCGAGTGCACCGCAATGTCAACATCACCATTTATCAATGCCTCATCGATTTCCTTAGTGAACAATCCCTTGCCGCCTATGTCTGCAAGGGGCTGGCTTAGAATCTTATCACCAGTAGTTTTGATAATGACAATCTCAATCGCCCCGTCTTCAGCTAGATGGGGATGCGATGCAATGAGCTTGTCTTTTGTCTGATAAGCTTGAGCAAGTGCTAGTGGGCTATCCTATATTACAGAAACAGCATCAATAATCGACCGAAAATGAAAGATGAAAATTGAGATGAATGGAGGGAATGTACGTACCTTCCTCTGGTGCCGATTTTGATGAGAGCCAGTTTGGGATTCTGGGTCTCGACTGCGACAGAGGCTCGTGTGATCCCGAGGCTTTGTTTTCTGATGGAAGTTGGGAAAGGTCGAGTGTTGAAAGAGAAGTCAACAAGAGAGACGGAGCCAGGTCGGGCGAAGTTGACTGGGCAGAAAGGAAGAGTCTCCATTGCAAATTACAAGTCTTCTTCTCCTTCTCCTTCTCCTTCTCCTTCTTCTTCTTCTCAGAATTGGTTTTGGTTTCAAGGGAAGAACCGAAGAAGGGTTGTTGGATAGGATATTGGGATTGCACTGCAGGGTTTCTTATCAGCTCTGCACATGGTCGCCTTACCTGCCATTGCCACGCTGGCTTGGGCCTTCACTTTCCACTCTTGGGCTAACCATCAAACCCAATCCAATCCACCCTTGTCACTTCTAGGTTTTCAAGTTTTCTTTATTCCTTGCCCACAGATTTTGTTCTACCCACCTTTTCCATTCACAAAGATGTTTGAGATCATAGCCTAATTAGGTGTGCGAAATCGATTCTGTTTTTTGAATAAAACATAAGGGAGGGGTGTTAATGAGGACTATTTAGTTGAAAGCATTTTTGTTTTATCCTATTTTCGATCACATATTCACATCTCGATCGTCTAGGTAATAGATTATATATATATATATATATATATATATATGTAGCAGTGTAGATCATCTCTATAAATTTTAATTTTAATTGAAAATCGTTAAAACATTCATAAATGTGATTTACCGATATAAATTTGAACTACTCTTTGACAGATTTAGATAGTTTATTGATTTGATTTAATTTAATTATTTAACGATCATAAATTTGGTTAAAAATTTGTATAAGTGATATATTTATATAAACCTGAAAACTAAATAACTCAGATAAAAAATTATGATTGAAAAATAAATATAAATATATTAAACTTTTAATGAAAAAGTTCTCAACTAATTATCAATCAAATGTTGCTCGTTAGACACCCTCTCTAAAACATAAAACGATTCTTAAATTCAAAATGATCGTAAACAACATGTGGTTAAAACATTTCACATGCCTCAATAGATCAACTTTTGAATCTTAAGAATTATGATGCTCTAACAAAATATTTAATCAAAACAAGTGTTTTATTACACCTCCATACAGTGATGCGTACAGAAAGGAACACCAACACTCACACCCCCACACACATTGATACACAAAGAACGAAACTTTAAACTCAAATTGCAGAAGAAACTAATGAAAGGGAAGCTGATCAAATGTGCTGCAATCGACGAGGTAGGCAAAGCCATAGGCCAAGTTCTTCAAGGTGGCCTCTTGCAGCTCTTCATTCTCCGTGGCAGTCGCGTCCGTAGAAAAGAACACTCTGAACCCCCTGACGAACGCGTCACGCGCCGTCGTCTCGCAGCACAAGTTGGTCATGACGCCGGTGACGATGACCTCCTCGATGCCCCTCTCCTTCAGGTACTCCTCGAGGCCGGTGCCGCGGAAGGCGCTGTAAGTGTTCTTGTCGACGACGTGGTCCTGGTGGGCCCTGACGTCGTCGAGCTCCGGCATCAGCTGGGACTCGGGGGTCCCGTCCAAGATGAGGTCGCCGTTCCACCACTCGTCCAGCATGCCGTAGTCGGAGGGGGACTTTTGGCAGTGGCGCGCGAAGATGACGGGGATGGAGGCGCGTCGGCAGAGGCGGATGGTGGTTAGGAGGTTTTGGAGGATTGGGCTTCGCCAAGATAGAGAAGTAGTTCTGCATGTCGATCACTAAGAGGACAGCCGCTTTTGGGTTCGGGTTTCTTTTTCTGATCGAGGAAGCCATCGATTTCATATTTTGAGTTCCAAACCTCCTTCTGTTCTTGTTCGCTGTTTCATCAACATCATATAAGCAAGTGTGGTTTGTGAAATCCCTTACTTACCCTCCCACTGCATGACAAGTTCAATGTAATAATGGCGGAATAATGAGTGGTCCTCGTGCACTCGGGGAAAGGTCGTGAGCCTTCTGGAGATTTCCTACGAGTTTGTGAACAAGCTAGGCTTAAATTGTGATGGAATCAATGATTGACTCTTGACTTTGCTTTTGTGGAGGCAAGGAGAGCGAGCTGCATTGCACTTGGTTTAGAAATAGGAATAGGAATAGGAATAGATCATCGATAATGTCGTACTAGCCAGCAACCCGCGCGTTGCTGCGGGTAATCCACGTTAAAATGCGACATTTGTTTTAGGATCATTTACAGAGTGAGTTGGTCTGCATTTGAGGATCATTTACAGGGTTAGTTCAACCATATAAACATATTTTATAAGTCCTTTTTGGTTGACTAATGTACATTACCTTGAACAACAATTGTAGAGAACAGTCAATTGGTAAATATATCATCTACATTGTTAAATCTTATGAAATTAGAGAAATATTAGATCTTCATAGTTCAGAACGGCATTGTAAGGAAAATAACATATTATATAATATACATTGTTTGACTTGTCCCAAAATCTAGTGTTAGCCAAATTTGGAAGTTATATACACGGTACAAAATGGTCATGCTTGATCAAAAGATGGGCTACATAAGTTATGTTGGTTTAAATCACATTCACGGTTCGCGACTGAGTCGGTGTCCCTGTAAAGACAGAAATATACTTCGATTCTATGCTACTTTTTAGAGGTGCAAAGAGGTCAACAACATTGTAACAATAGGTTCCCAAGAGAGTTCTATACTACTTATTCATTTTATTTGTCAATCAGGTGGCTGTATTTTTCTATGGCAAAACACATGTGCATAGAAGCAAAGAATCACATTCATATTGACCTATAATATTTAAAATCATATCAGAATTTGTAGATACATGGGATAAAGCAATTCAATTATGGCACAAAATCAATTGCAATCAGAAAGTTAATATGGATTTTATCTGCACGGATATTAACTTACTATCCACATAAACATTTCAGATAGGCAAGCAAGAAAAACTCATCCTTTTACAACTCACATGCCTAAGAAGCTATTCCACATCAGTTTAATTAAATTTGAAAGACAAATAAGCCAGACAATTTGCAAAAACAGTAAAATCTAGTAACTTTGTTGAACTAAAAATTGATGGGTAAGTTACGTTATTAACTTTAGTCTTTTGATTGTCATAGTAATAGTTCATTATTTTCTTGCTAGTTCCATTACTGTTTTGAAATGAAGATGCTTTGAGATGGAATTTAATAGAACAATAGAGATCATAGGTACTGAAAGAAATATTCTATTCATGTAGTCTTCGGTCTATCACATATCATATTGTAATAGAAATAAGTGGGAAAAAAGAAAAAGCAGACGCATATTCAACTTAATGAAGATACTACCTAGTAGTCATTAGTCTGCCCTCCAAAATCAGATCAAGCCAAGAAACGAATGGGGGTACTAACCTCTATACTTTCCTAGACTTCAGACTTGTAAACCATAATTGAAATCTACAAATCCTTTTATCTTGCAATTCAGCTTGTTCACGAAGTGTTAATCTATGCCCCAACAAAAGTATAAAGATAAAACACACAAAACTTAGAACTACTTGTATAATCTAAATGCCAAAAACACTGCAAATACTTTTGACAACACCAAAATAAATTACCAATCTGTAAACAAACAGTAGAAAACCGTAGCAAACAAATTATACTATATCTATTCCTAAAAAGTAAGGAGTCGTTCAGAAAAAAAAAAAGTTACACACCTGAACTCAAAAGAATTGCACTCCCCTAAATGTGTTTTGCCTGATTCCAAATCAGTTATACAATGTAGTACCTCACTCTCACCATAATCTGTGAAAAAGAAAAAGAAAAAAACATCAGTAACAAAATAGAATTACTACAAAATCCACATCAACTTTATGCAGATCCTGAAATTAATTATGTAGAATACTCTACCAATTGTCATGCCTGAAAAATGAAACTGCAGTAAAGTAGCTATTTTCATGTCTATTAATTCCTCATCTAATACTCCTCCAAGTACATAGCACACGTACACAACTCTTCAAATTCCAATTGCTCTAATTCCTGGCTACCTTCCCTAAAGAATTTGCAGTTCACCTAAACCACATATGACTATGCTAAACTAAATAACACCATATGCACAACTCTGTTAGCAGAGTCAAACATTTACATCGTAAAAGGTAAAAGGAAAATTCTCACATCTACCTTTTCACTCTCAAGCTCTTTTCTTACTCCTCCCTCCTTATCTTCAAGTCCTCACTCATTATGTATCTATACTTTTCTTCTAAACGGGCACGTTAGCAACAACAAAGGATAGATGTAGAAAAGACGTAACGAAAATATACCGATATAAACTGAATCAGCTCTTTATGCAGTCCTCTCAACTCATCTTCAAGTCTTTATTCAATAGGCTTGCAAATGTTAGTTGATCTTCATTCTGATAAGTCTTCTCTAGCTGTAACCACATTAACACTTAATTATTACCCACAACACTCGTATAGTAGAATTTACATGCAAAAAAAAAATTAAATAAATAAATCAGCAACAGATCAAGTGAAAGGAATAGATGCTTTTTAGTCCAATGCTCACCAATGCTTTGAAAAATCAGAAACTTACCAATGCTTTTGTGTCCTCTTGCTCACACTGAACTGTGGCATTTGATACCCTGTGCAAATGAAAGAAGTAGATTGCAAAAACTCAGACGAAAATATTGAACATCAAGACCATAGGCAAGTTGAAAAATCAATGTTGATATGCATCCTATCAAAAGGTATTTACTATTCATATCTTTAAATGCATCTTGCATATTTCATAAAAAAAACTAATGAAGTATTCCAGGTAATCAATATTGATTAAAACTTGTCAGTAGGCTAAAGAAGTCTTGATACTTGGCTTATTGTCATCTGTGAATCTGTGATACCAAGTAAACTTTTAGGCGTTGGTCACTAATTTGATTAGCAGCTAATGACATCCAAAAATGAAAGCATTCAAAAAGAATAGTACTAACCTGGACCTCATAAATGCTTTCCCAGCTCTATTTTTTTTCCCAAATTCAGACTTCCTCTTCTTTCTCTATGCCGAACAATACACGTCTGAGTTATGCCATGGACAACCTGCAACAACAATCTAAACTACATCAAATAGTCACATATTATTACCAACCATGAACCATATCAAATTGTTGGTGTGAAACTAAAAGCAAGAAGAAAGACTATATGCAAGGAGTGAGAAGGGGAGGTCTGTGTGATGGAGCAAAGGTGAGTATTTACAGCTATATGCAAGTAGTTGACAATATGCATCAACTAACATCCTACTCGAATATATAACTCCCAATTACATAACTATTTCTACCTGCAAACATAGAGGCCACGGGTGTTTCTTGTGCATTGCTAATATTTTACAATAGTTTTATGATTATGACCGATGTGAATGAAAATGACTTAATTCTTAACCAAGATGATAAAATAAGACATAGTTTCCTTTCTCTAATATTGTTTGAGTTACTGCAGTTCATAAAACTATACAAATCTGTACAAATCTATTGTATCAACACATCAACCATTGCAAGAAACAATGAGACCCACATACAAAACTATTGTATCAACACATTAAGCATTGCAGGAAACATGTAGACCTAAAATTTATCGACAGAAATGCCACCAGCAACGTCCTCAAGAACTTCAGTAACACCTGAGAATATTGAATAAGGAAAATTTGATTAAAGCTTATTCATATCAAAGAAACGTAAAATCGCTTAATGTAGAAATAATATTACAGCAGGTAGATTGATAAATGTGTAGCTAGACATATCAATAGGAAAATGCCAATATGATCACACATAAGAAATGATGAAGTGGAAATCCACTTTTTGGCACTACGTAGTGGAATAAGTTCAAATTATGATACATATAGTTTTAGTCCTAGAAGTCTCACCTTAGAAACTGTTTTAGCATCTTGCTATTCCCAGTTTCTCTAAATGAATTAATCAGATCTTAGAAGTCTAGGATCAATAGTCCAAACATGTATATAAAGCCCTAACATGGTGAATTCAAATATGTAGACTGTTTATGCCCTCTAGATAAACCAGCTAATAAGACATCCATAACTTATCTTTTCCAAATATATATGACAGTAAACGGCTAACCGGCTAAGTGCCTATAAAGACCATGCTAAAATGGCTAATAGAGTACAGTAATCATGTCATGATTCTATAGAAGAGAAAAAAGAAGAAAAGGAAATCAAATAACATCAAGAGAAACCTTTTTACCTCTGTTGATATATGCATAAGTCCTAAGAAGAGAAGAAGAAAATCACCAAATATTTTGATAAGAACATCTGAAATAGTCCATTTCCAAGCCCATGCTTTCTACATAAGCAAAAGAACCTGATCAAAAACCTATCAGAAAAATAGCACATTACACTATTTCATTCATATATCAACAACACAAAAATGTTCTTATCAACTGCCATCAGAATCTAGATATCAAGGCTTCCAGGAGAGTTCAAATGGCCTGCTTTCAATTTCAAAATGATTAGGACACAGAGGAAATCTTCCAGTTACAGTAAAATCAATGAAACTCGGGGAGCTAAGCTCTTTGCTCAACATATGATCCTAACATTTACAGTCCAAGGTTTCTCTCCTCACATGCAATCAATACATGAAATATATTAGTTAGTATATATATGCACTGATTCACAGGCCACATGTGAATATGGCACGCATTGTTCCTATATTAATCAATGTTTCCCCCGAACATACATTGTTGAAAGAGTTTGAACATCGCTTGGGTGTTAATGTTACGTGCAACACATAATGCTGATTCAAGATGAAGGATTTAGCTAGGCTTGTATGCCTTTGTTACTTCCTTACAGCTTTCATGATGAAAAAATGTAGTACACTTGGGGAAGACCAATGCGAAGACCAACGTCTGGACATCTTAGCAATGAAATGACTGTAAAGATTAACACTAAAACAAAGCAAATAATAATAAATAAATAAAAGATTAACACTAAAATGTTTAAAGTAAATTTCATATTTTATTTTCCAGTTGTTGGAGTGACTATTTTGCGATTTCACAACATACATTTAGGGGAATCAATGAACAACAAATAATACATGAATGCGTACAAACAAAGAAACCATGTTCGAATTTTTCTGTTATGCAGCAATTATCACCAGGATAACCCGATAACGAAATTTATCCATTGGCATACAGTCCCTGGAGCTAGTTCACTTCAATCGCCCACCTTTACCAAAATCCAAACAAATCAACACAAAACAGAGAGAAAATCAATCGCAAAAAAGTTTTGGGCGTTTGATTTTGAAGAAATATTTTGATAAAGTGAAGTACATGTCCAGAAACCTTGAGCTTTCTCTCCTGCAAGGATGATCAAACGCGACCTTAATCCATGCGCTCCCAGATCTAAAACTCAACACGAAATCATACTCAGAAATATTCTTGTCGAAAACAAACCAACGATGTAAGAGAACCAAACCAACAATAAGGAGAATGATAAGGAGAGCCCAGTTGGTAATGATGGAGGAAGAGAGAAATTGAAGACCAATTGGTAACGACAACCCATCCAAAACAAACACAGAAGCCACAATCGAGAAATCAATTTGAAGATTATGATAAAAGAAAATTACCCAAACTATTCAGCTCTTCAATAAAGAGATCACAACCCAGCTCGCTTGAAGAAGAAACCCCGATCGTTGTGATAGAGAATGAAGCGTTGCAGACTGAGAGAAAGGCGTTGACCTTTTCTGCTCCGTTAGAGAACAAAAGCGTTGCAGAGTAAGAGGAAGGCGCTGAGAGTCTGAGACATGAAAAAAAACAGAAGAAACTAGTGAAAGGGAAGCTGATCAAATGTGTTGCAATCGACGAGGTAGGCAAAGCCATAGGCCAAGTTCTTCAAGGTGGCCTCGTGCAACTCTTCATCCGAAGTGGCAGTCGCGTCCGTAGAAAAGAACACTCTGAACCCCCTGACGAACGCCTCACGCGCCGTCGTCTCGCAGCACAAGTTGGTCATGACGCCGGTGACGATGACCTCCTGGATGTCCCTCTCCTTCAGGTACTCCTCGAGGCCGGTGCCGCGGAAGGCGCTGTAAGTGTTCTTTTCGACGACGTGGTCCTGGTGGCCGGCCCTGACGTCGTCGAGCTCCGGTATCAGCTGGGACTCGGGGGTCCCGTCCAAGATGAGGTCGCCGTTCCACCACTCGTCCAGCATGCCGTAGTCGGAGGGGGACTTGTGGCAGTGGCGCGTGAAGATGACGGGGATGGAGACGCGTCGGCAGAGGCGGATGGTGGTTAGGAGGTTTTGGAGGATGGGCTTGGCCATGGCAGAGAAGTAGTTCTGCATGTCGATCACTAAGAGGACAGCCGCTTTTGGGTTCGGGTTTCTTTTTCTGATCGAGGAAGCCATCGATTTCAGATTTTGAGTTCCAAACTTGTTTCTGTTCTTGTTCGCTGTTTCATCAACATCACATAAGTAAGTGTGGTTTGTGAAATCCCTTACTTACCCTCCCACTGCATGACAAGTTCAATGTACGCGTGGCGGAATAATGAGTGGTCCTCGTGCACTCGGGGAAAGGTCGTGAGCCTTCTGGAGATTTCCTCCGAGTTTGTGAACAAGCTAGGCTTTAAGTTGTGAACTGTGATGGACTCTGCTTTTGTGGAGGCGAGGAGAGCGAGCTGCATTGCACTTGGTATAGAAATAGGAATAGGAATAGATCATCGACAATGTCGTATTTGCTGCCGCACCTGCACTCGGGATGGGCCGTCGACCAGGCCATTTTGGCCGAGGAAGAACGTGTTGTCATCATACGGTTCGGCCATGATTGGGACGACACTTGCATGCAGGTCAACACTCTTTTCTCCCTCTTCCTCTCCATTGCTCATTTTGAAACTTGAATCAGTGTTTGATTGATTGCTTCAGTTCAGTGTTTGATTCATTCCTTCGTGTTAATAACAAAGACCCAAAGCTCTGATGATTTAAATATAGAACAAAATTTGCGAACAAGTTAGATTAACATTTCAATTTATGAGTGTGAGAGCAAGTGCTTGTTTGTTTTGGTGCCAAGTTAATTTTAAAGAAATGTTGGGAATTGAATTAACGAAGCCAATCAATATACATGAATGTGGTATGTGCTGCCACATCTGCAGCTGGATGGGGCACTTGACGAATCGCTTGTTGACATCAGCCAATTCGGCCACGACTGGGATAGGATATGTGCAGGTTGGTTGCAACTTAGAACTCAGTATCGTTGCTGTATATGCAGGCCCCCAGTTTTGCCTGCTGAGCATTTCCATATTGTTATACTTGTTTTTATTACTTATGTGTGTATAAGCAAGAAGCTAGGAAAATGAGCCTGAGCATGCCGCTTGTTGTTTGGTCTTGATTTCTTTCTTTAAGGTCAGTTGGAGCAGGAATAAATGTCTTTGATACTTGCGAATCATACTGTGGTCCTTTGTTAGCTTATAATCATAATGTAGATACTGTCCTGATTTATGATTGTAAACCTTTCATCTTTTGATCATGTACCTGCCTCTAGTCTTGTCCTTGTATTATTTTCATGATTAATTCTGGATTGGAATCTCTTAATTCACCTTAAACGAGGATTCAAAGGATCATAGCAGTTCTGTTCATATCAACTGTTGCTTTTATCTGAGTGCTGAGTGGTTTCTTTATATTTTTGTTCATTCAGATGGATGAAGTGCTAGCAGCAGTGGCTGACAAAATTAAAAACTTTGCTGTTATTTACCTTGTGGACATTTCGGAGGTGCCTGATTTCAACACAATGTATGAGCTGTATGATCCATCCACAGTCATGTTCTTTTTCAGAAACAAGCACATTATGATTGACCTTGGCACTGGGAACAACAACAAGATCAATTGGGCTCTCAAGGACAAGCAAGAGTTCATTGACATTGTGGAGACTGTGTACCGTGGTGCAAGGAAGGGTCGTGGTTTGGTGATTGCTCCTAAGGATTACTCCACCAAATACCGCTACTAACTGCTGTAATTCATTCCAGTCTTTGTAAGATGATCCTAATTTCTGCAATTCCTATATATTAAGCTCCTACATTCAAACAGCCAAAAGCATCCTAATGTACTGAACATCTACTGCTTTGAATGGAATTGCACTTTACCTCATCTGTTCACTCCTAACCTTGAGAGTTTGATTATGTCTTTAGCTTTTCGCATTGTTAATGCTAATAGATTGATAAACTAGAAACCTAGGACTGTGAAGTCATGGTGTTCTTTCACTTGGGTAAAACCTTCTGAACAACTAGCTCTCTAGCAGAAGACCTAAATTCTAAAAAGATACCTACTTTGTAAGAGTATTTGCATTCTCAGTGTTCAGAAATCTCCAGGAATCTTGCTGATCTTTCCAGGAGTGATTTGGGGTTTCCAGACAGAAAATTCTGTAGGAAATCCCTTTTGTTCCTTTTCCTTTGGTTCACACAGTAATTCTCTAGGAAATCCCTTTTGTTCCTTTTCCTTTCATTCAGTGATCCTCTCACCAATGAACATGGATGTACAAAGGAAATTTTCCAACTATTCAAGCAAATCCTAGATTCCAGATGTGAAAAACAAAAAAGGAAATCAATAACAAATCAAATAGTCATTGCTACTGAAAAACATGAAAAATTACTGTGTGAACTATATATACATAACAAGTTGTCATTAATCTTCTATATGCGTACCCCTAACTGTAGTGGACCTTCAGAATCACAGTATATTGAAGTATAGATCAATCTCTCCTAACATTCCCTACTTTAAAATTTTGAATGGCATCTGCAAGTCCTATGATTATTGTTCCAATGATATACCAGGTAATCCCCGCCAACACGATCTGTAACCAAGAGCTGTTGACTATGTCCAGTGCTACAGAGCCATAAATATGTTCTGTCAAACCACCACTACCTGTAGCAGTACTACTGTTAACTGTTGCAATTTCGTCCCCTTGTAATCTAGCTATAAGAAATGAAGCAACCATTGCCGGTCCCATTGGAGCCACCCATCTAACTGGGTTGCTCTTTCTTCGAATGTTAACACCTACAGGTGTTGTTTGCTTCCATCGTTTGTTACTAATACCTGCTGCAGGTGAATTAGGTTCTGATGATTTTGAGACGTTGGAGTTACTTTGGGAGGATGAGGTAGCAGCTGGAAGAATATTGGTGGATGGAATCCAATAGTCATCATCACCTGGGTTACTTGTGTGACCATTCAATGCAGAGGTCCGGCGGTTGCTGTTTATTTTTGGTTGCTTCCTGGCAGCAGCTGCATCTCTGATCTTGCCGATGTTCGGTTCAGAATCTGTGCAGGATTCTTTATGGGCGGTAAGTAGTCTCAAATGTTGTGGAGGCTTTGTTGTACTTCTGGAACTGGTTTTACCTGCACTTGCAAAGGGTGTCCAATACAACCAGTTGGAGATGGATCTGATGGCTTGCATTGCCGACACTCTTGCTTCTCGTTGTAAATCTGTCTCCTGATCCAGTTGAAAACACAATCCAATTCAGTTACTTGACAGGGTTGATGCAAATTAAAACTTGGAAACTTGGACATTTATAAAGTGAGGCAGAGTAATAGTAACTAGTAAGCAGTGAAGTGAACTTTTTTATCTATTTAAAAATGTACGTGGAAGGTTTCTAACATTAGAACTCTGTGCAGAGGCTTTCTCTTTTGCTTCTTGGAATCTTGTCTGGAATTTTTTCACCTCAACAAAGATGTTGGAGACGCGTATACCTGCTGTATTCCCCATTCCTATTCTTACATTGCCACGCGGCTGCTTCGACATTAGAAATTCCAGAGCTGCTAGGTTCGACCTCTCCACAACCCTACATATGGTTCAATGACTAATCAAACATAAGACGACATACACAACGTGAACCTGAAGCAATTCACTGCTGTGGATAAACAAATGAAGTTAGTCTATATATATGCAACCAAGTCATGCTTTGTGGATATACTCCAATCCTGCTGCTTCTTAATCTGATGGATACAATTAAGAGACACTTACGAGATGCAATCAACAGGACAAGCCTGTATAGCCTGTTGTATTTTGTGTTCAGGGTCAGCCCACTGTCCGACAACTCTGGCTCTTCCATACACGGATTCAATTGCAAAAGTCTTTTCAGCACATAACGCACATTTCAAGCAGCCGATACAATTGACTTCATCCACGAAAACTGCTCGTTCTTCAGTTTCTGAACCATACCATGACGAGTAAAGAGGCTTCCCTGAGTAACCTCGGAGCTCTGCGATCTTTGACTGCTCCTGCATAAACACATGCACTAATAATTAGTTGCTGATTGTTACTAGACAATTAAGCAGTACAGTAGGTAATGAATAAGCAACTGTACGTGATGATTTGCACCTTGTCATAAGCCATGCGTTGATTGGGATCAGAGAGAAGAGCGTATGCTTCATTGAGAATGATGGCCATGTCATGGCCTGCCGCGCCAGCGATGTCCGGGTGACATTTCTTCTGGAGTGTCCGATATGCTCTTCTTATTTCAGAATGATCTGAAGAGCTATCGATGCCCATAAGATCGTAGAGATCAAAGTCTGTGATGTCAGATCCACTAGAAGAAGCTCTTGCCCTGCATCTCCATCTTGTAATCTTACCCCAGGAGGAGGTTCTTGGGGTTGAGGCAGAACAAGCGGGGGTGGGAACATAGAGAGGAAGACATGCTATTCCTGCTGCTGCTACTGGTGGAGGCATTTCTGCTCCTTAAAGTAGCAGTCGTAGATAAGAAGCTAAAGATTAAACAAAGTTTGTGTACATGTATTAGGTAGGTAGAGAAGCATAAAAGTGAAGACGAGGAGATAGGAGAGCCCTCCGCTCCAAGATATTTGGGTGCCGTAAACAGCCAAGCTACACAGAAAATGATATGAGATATTTTCTTGACATTGTTGCTTGAGAGCTTCAGCAAACTGAAAACGTTAAAAATAGTTTAAAATATTTTCTTCACATTGTTGCTTGAGAGCTTCAGCTTCACTTTTTTTTTTTTTGTACAAACCAAAAACGATAAAAAAAAGTGCCCTCACGCAGGATCGAACTACGGACCTTCAGTTTACAAGACTGACGCTCTACCACTGAGCTATAAGGGCAGCTGATGTTCAATTTCAGCGATATAAACATTTCACAGCAGCTTAAAATTAAGGGTAAGTGAGAGGAGCAAGGAAATTGAAATATGACTAATTTTAATTTACCCCGTTAACTTTAAGTCAATCATAATGTTATTCATTTTCTTTCAATTTCATCAAAAACACCTCTCAATTTTAATTTTCATCAGCCGTGTCCAAACATTCATTTTTCATCCAATTCCTATGTCATAAAATGACATGCATTAAGAAGAAAATCAAATTTGAAGTCGTTGAACCCACAGAAAAAGGATAAAATACATAAATTGCATTCAATCCCACCAAAATCAGTAAGGTTATGAGGTTTGTAATAAGTACAGAGATGTGTATCGATATGAGAGGAAATGATCAAAAAGGTTAATTTTTTGGGAATTTGATTTTTTTCTTGATGTCACATCATCACTTGACGAATGAATTAAATAAAGAACAAATGTTTGAACACAGCTGATGATGAAAATTGAGATTTAAAATGTGTTTTTAATGAAATTAGAAAAAAAATAATTAATATGATGATCGACTTAAAATTAATAAGGGTAAAATGATAAACTGAAATTAGTCTATTGAAATAAAAGTCGAGAAAAGGGGGTGTGAGAGTGAGATGGAGAAGGGGCCGACGACGATGAGCATGAGCGTGAGAGCAGAGATGGAGAAGCTGAGCGTGGAGCAGCTCAAAGCAGTGAAAGAGCAGACTGATCTGGAAGTCAATCTCCTCAACGACTCCCTCAACAACATCCGCTCCGCCACCACCCGCCTCGAACTCGCCTCCTCCGCCCTCCACGACCTCTCCCTCCGCCCCTCCGGCAAGAAGATGCTCGTCCCTCTCACCGCCTCCCTCTACGTCCCCGGAACTCTCCAGGATCCCGACCAGGTCCTCGTCGACGTCGGCACCGGCTACTTCATCGAGAAGAACATGCCTCAGGCCAAAGACTACTGCGACCGCAAGATCAGCCTCCTCAAGTCCAATTTCGAACAACTCATCGAGGTACAACTTGGATTCTTTATCCTAAACATTTTGCCCATTTGCTAGGTTGCTAGTACTGCCAATTTCATGTTTCGTCTGCTTTGCTGTTACTGTAGTTCATTGTTTTGATGCTATCTGTGTATGTGTATGAGAGCTGTAATTGATTAGTGTTTCTATGACATTTGATCAAGAGTTTTTAGGGGATTGTTGATTGCTGTCAAACTCTCTCTTGATTCTATAGAGGAGTAATGCATGCTTTAAACTCCTGTAGACAAGGGCTACTCTTGTTTCTTTGGTGATTACTTTGCTCCACTCGTGTCAGCGTCGTGGTTGTTTTCTACTGATTACAAAACTGTGAATTTGATATGCAGGTTGCTTCTAAGAAGAAAAGCATTTCTGATGAAGCTGGGTTAGTTTTGCAAGCAAAACTGAAGCAGATGGCTCCGGCATCTCAGTAGGAAAAAAGGACTTCTGATATTTGTGCTGATGACTAAGGAAGTAAGGAGTGTCCCAGTATAGTGATGTTGTTGATTATGCTTATTTTGAAAGAGAATTCAAGTATCATGTTAGTTTTGTGGTTTTCGAGTTTAACTCGCTCGGTTTTGTTCCCTTTCTATATGGGATCGATTCTCTCCTGCACTTTTGTAGACTGGTATTCTGGTGTATCATTGCGGAACTACTTATAATTTACAATTTGTTTTTCTTTCAGCTTTCAAATGTTCAGGGTTACTTGCTATAATGTAGCTGTTCTGTATTGATGTTTTATACTTCTCTTTGTGTGATTCTAGAAATATATACAAAAAACAAACAGCTGAATGCCTTGTCTATTTGATAAAGGAGTTCCATACGTGATATCCATACCAGATATCTATAGAAATACATAGCAGCACATGAGTCCTGAAACACACATTCAAAAGCAACTGAAAAAGGAACTCTGGCTTGGTAATCTGAGTCCGACTTTTAGTTTACGTCTAATTGTGTGATGAACATTGGACTGAGGCTTTTATAGGGGCTGCGCTTACAGAGTCTTTCAAAGTATGATATCTTGAGTCCTTTTCTCCTGGCAATGTCAGCACGAACCCAGCGCGGGCTATGTCCAGGGCTACCGGTAACTATAACACTAGTAGTCTTGTCAGCAAAGTTAGTTAGGGTTACCAATGTTTCCGGCTCAATAGCAGATGCAGCATCCACCAGGAAAATATGGCTGAAATGTCCAACCGCTATGCCTTTATCATGTAGTCGAAAGCTGCTAATGAAAGTCGAGAAAATCACCCTGTATTTCCGGAGTTTCTCTATTGGAGGACAATAAAAACAAAACTCGTTGTGAAGGGATGACCGGAGGATATCCTCAGGTACCTCATCTTTCTCACGGAATGCAGCATTGGCACGAAACATAGTCGACTCTGGAATCACCTTTGCCAAGCTTGTCATCAGTACATCACAGCTGCTGTTAGTGGGCGCGCAGATAAGAATCCGACACTCTGGTGACTTTTGACATAATTGGTATACTGCTTCACTAACAACCTCTCCAATTCTTGAAGGGTTCGGACCAGTTACTACATAAGGTGGTGAGCCCTGAATCCTTAATATATGTTCAACTGCAGAACGTCGATCTCGAGGGAGCTTATGATATGTGGTAGAAAGCAGAGCTGATGTAGTAGGAATGCTCACTCGTGAGTCACAATCAGGGAAGAGGAAGTTCTGAAACAAGGCGTCTGATGCAGTTTCAATTGCGTGGTGGGCTCTTTTCAAACAAACTCTATTGAATGAGAAGCTGACATCATATTTTTTGTTGGAATGATGTTTAGAATAGAAGGCATCTTCAAACTCAACCAGAACGCGTTTGCTCTTAACTACTTTATTGATGAAGCCCTGTATATATGACATGCATGAAACTAAGATTAGAATGATAATAATAAGGATATATAACTGAAATTCAACTAATAGAAGCCTATAACCATTCTTTTATAAAATCTATCCGAGGAAATGTAGCAGATTCATGAAAACATTTGGTTTGATAATATAACCGGTAAATCGGGAATGCCAGGACCTAGTGGTAAACATATGCCAAAGCATAAATGGATATAGAGAGTTTACCTGAAAGGGCTCAGCAGTACTGTTACCCACTGGTCGTGCAAGGACCAAGTCCCTTGATAAGAGGAATGGACGTTCCTCAGGAACAGAATCAAGCTCAAATGCTACAAAGGTTTTACCTTCCTTTTTGCCATTTTTATAAATTTGGCTTTTCTCCAACTCCAATGTCACACCCTTCAAAAGGAAATCACTCCATTTCTGTTTCAAATGACAGCATTAGATATGCAACATCCAAAACCATAAAACAACCAGAAATTCACAGAACAAGATCAATAGTGTATAGCCAATGGTTTGAGAAATGCATGTAATCATCAGGGTACCTCCAAGTAGAAATCTTCAGAATATAAGAGAGCGGCAAAGTAATCCTTGTATGTTGTGGGAGACAAAGGGCGATTCAGAATTTTAGGCACAGTGTCGTTCTTGATCAAGGCTTTGATATCCTCAGGAATCATGAATACAGGTAATGAATCCTCTTCAACACACACATATGCTGTTTTCTTCCCATCTTGTCGGTGTTGATTTATGACATTTGAGGAGGAGGAGGAGGCAGGGGATAAAATTGACTTATAAACAGGAGGAACTTTTGGAGAAGATAGAGACGAAGATTGTGGTGGAGGTATTTGGGAGTATGGATTTGGCTTAGAATTAGATGATGTTGGCTGAGGTGGCTTCTTAGGGGATGATGAAGATGGTTTAATAGTAGACGATAGTGTTGGTTTTGATGAAGAAGATGAACTGATAAAAGAAGTGACGGGCGGTTTATTAATAGATGAATAATATTGAGATGCCGGTGTTGATAGAGGTGGTGGTTTATAAGAGGAGGTTGGAGGTGAATCCGGTGATCGAAGTGAAGAAGTACCAAAAAGATCATGAGAATAGTAGTGAGGTTGAAATGAAGTAATTGAAGTTGAAATAGGCAAATAGCTGAGCCTGGGACTGGGAACACAGTCATCATAGTAAAGGGTTCCTTCATCAGAACGGTTTCTTGAATAATCGGAAGAAGTTCGGCGACAATCAGGCTCATCGGCACAACATAAAAGACATCTCAGAAGATCAAAAAAGCTCGACATTTCTTAACTCTGCTCTGCTGTGCCTGTGATCAAATTCAAAAAGAAACAAGCTAATACATACATCCATCATTTGAACATCTGATCAAACCATTTTAGTATTTCAAAGCAGATCAGATCGAGTTTACTGTTGCAAAATTTCTCAGCAATGAAAAGTAGTCAAGAATCAACCAACGTTTGCAAGTTTAAGCAGAGGATTAGACATACCTATCACCAACTCGATTGCAGATGCAGTTTTACGATGGAGTAGAGAGACTGAGAGAGGAACACATGAAACGAAGACGATCGAGTAGACTCACCTCGTTGACGACCCTATGACTGTTCACCACTTTGCTTTTCTACTCACTAGTGGACTTTTGGGCTTTCTTAGTCAAGAAGAATTAAATTAGATTACATCGTACTACATGGTAGTGAGTAGTGTGACCACTCGCCCGCACAATCGGAGACAGAACCGCGGTTGGCCGCGAAACTCCATCCCCAAAACTCGAGGGTAGGAAAGACATTTTCTTTTCATTTTACTGGAGGAGGATTAAATTAAAAGCTTTACTGCTGCTGTTTGCTTTCAAGTCCGTCCAAAAAGGAGAGGGCTTTGCTGCAACTCGACTAAAACCTTACCCAAAAGAAGCCGCAATCGGAAATCTAAAAATCTGACCACACCAAGGTAATGTCTCTCCGTCGAGGTCCATAGTTGTGTTGGGTTTCCTTAAAGTTGCCTACTTTCTTTGAACATTGTATCTCAACTAGACAGTGGGCATAACTTGTTCTCTTCAGTTGTATATCAGTTTGTTTTGCCTATTAAAGTACTCAACTTATGATTACAATGATTCACAGACCTACTGAGAGCAATGATATCCGCTTCTTCTCTTCCAAGCTCTCATCTTTTGTTGATTCACTCTTCTCACTGTTTTAAGACTCCCAAGCTATCTCATCAGGTACCTCACGCTTTGTATTGTTCTTAATTTTTTGCATGGTTTGCTTCTGCTATATGCATATTCTGAATCATTTCGATTACTTTTTATTTTATAAATTGTGTTTTTGTAACCTTATGGCTTGATTGCGACTATCTAGTAAACATCTTTTGTTCTGGAACATCTATTGCCACTTTCTAAGGATATTATCACTGTGGGCAGGTTTCTCATGAAGAATTCAAACACTTTTACTTGTCCAAAATGTTGATGAAAGTTCTGGGGTTTCCCCGTGTTGGTTTCAATGCAATAATATTACATTTCGAGATCAGAGTTTATACATACTCCTATTATTGGTCACTAGAATGAAGCAGCTAATGTAGATGTTGACTTATGTATTGTTGAAACTCTATGAAGTTGAGGGACTTACTGAATTCAGTTCATTGGTTTATTGAACTTCTATTGAATGTGATGAACTAGTTCAAGACTACTGGTTCAATTGCCATGCTCCATTGTAGATTTCTTTTACGTTATTTTGGTCATATAATGTGTGTTGATTCCATTTATTCATCAGTGTAAGCAGCAGAAAAGAAGGGCTGATGGGTCACAACGAGCTTCTAAAGTTGTTGCCTACTATGGCTTGAAGGAACCACCTTATAAACTTGTAAGTACAAAATAAATTTGTAAATTTTTATGTTATTATATATACCTTGAATGATCTGCCACTTCTACTTTAGGATGCTTTGGAGCCGTATATGAGTCAGAGGACATTGGAGGTCCATTGGGGAGGCCATCATCGTAACTACGTGGAAGGTTTGAACAAACAGCTAGAGAAGAGCGACATACTGTATGGCTACACTTTTGATGAACTTGTCAAAGCAACATATAATAATGGGAATCCCTTACCTGAGTTTAACAATGCTGCCCAGGTATCAACTTAGACTGTCAGCTATGAATTACTTGTCAATGATAGGAAACATTCAGCTGTGTGTTTTTATACATTTAGAGGAACATTTTAGAATCAAATATAGTATCTTCCGGGTATAGCATGCTTTACTTGGAATGGCAAAAATGATAGAGGTATAAGTAGAGCAAGGGTGGAGGTGGGTAAGAGGTTGATTGAGAAAAATCTACCACCAATCAGGACTGTAAATCAAGCACGCTAGAGTCTGGATTTAACTTCTTCAATTTTTTCATGGTGTTTCATGCTGGTCATATTGGAAATCTCAGATTTCAATCCTTGCTTTTGGGCACGTCATTTAAAAAAGTTCCAACCAAAAGACATGTTGTGGAAAGGGATTTGAGACCTTTTGCATTTGCTTGGTAGTTCATAGTTGATATGAGACAACAAGGCAAACTTCTCTTTATTTGTAGTTTCCATCTGAGTTGGGGCCTATGAAATGAGATTCTTAGACTTTCTCCTTGCAGGTCTGGAATCATGACTTCTTTTGGGATTCCATGCAACCTGGAGGAGGGGACATGCCCAAACTAGGTGTACTTGAGCAGATTGAAAAGGATTTTGGTTCCTATGCAAGTTTCAGAGAGAAGTTTATAGAGGCAGCACTAACTCTGTTTGGCTCAGGCTGGGTTTGGCTTGTTTGTGAGTCCTGTTTTAATTCAATTTCTGCATCTTCGTCAATGTGCTTGGAAATTCTTAAGCAATGAAAATAATTAGCTGTCTCTATGTTGAAGGATAATGAGAAGCAATAATCTATATCATTCTTCTAGTATAGAAGTGCAAGAAACTACATCGTATATCCATGTCATAGATCTTGAATTTTGGATAAAATGAAAAAGTTATCACTATCAGGTAGTCATGACTACTATTAAGCACGTGTGCTTGACATTGTTCCAGAAGATTGTGAACAAGTGTGTTATTGTTACCAAGTGTTTGTACAAACCTGCTAACTTATGGTCTTGTTATGGGAATAAACTCCTGTCGTTACTTAGTATTTTTCTTGGTTTCATTTTTTCCAGTAAAGAGAGAAGAGAGACAACTCAAGATAGTTAGAACTTCAAATGCCATTTGCCCAATTGTCTGGGATGACATAGTAAGTAAAGCCAATGTTTCTAAATACAATTTATTACCTTTTCTATTATTTTAGAAGTTGCATTGATTGTCATCTCTTTTTGTGCAGCCGATAATCTGTTTGGATATGTGGGAGGTGTGTTAATGACATCTCTCTTCTCTTCTATATTTGCTTCTATCCTTCTCTTCTTCTCCCTTTCTGGAAATGAAGATGAACTTTTTCTTCAGTTTGCTGATAATATCTTGGTTTCTTGCAGCATGCTTATTATCTGGATTACAAGGTATATGTTTACTATAAGCTTCACTTTTCCAGAACCTCAATTTATGAATAATCCATGGGTATCTTGTTGTTAACAGAATGACAAAGGAAAGTATGTGGATACATTTATGAACCATCTTGTGTCTTGGAATGCGGCAATGGTGCGCATGGCCCGTGCTGAGGCGTTTGTGAATTTAGGAGAACCTAATATCCCTGTTGCTTAAAATGCTTTAAGATTACAAAGGTAGTGCGGCTAACTATTATCAAGAGACTCCCCTACTGAGTTTGTGCTAGTTTTTGGGGAGTCCACCGGCGTTTGAGCTAGATTTTGAGTAGCATTCAAGAAAAAGGAGTGATGTGTATGTGGTGCTGTTGTGCTGAGTTGCCCTGATGATAATCTGCATAGAGCGTCACAAATACTGTGATTTTAGGATCAACAGTAAGATTGCTAGATGTAATGATGTAATTTTTTGGAAGTTCTATTAGTGTTGTACAAAGGTAGCTATATAAAACATTAGTTGAGCAATGAATCTGTTTCTATGGAAAAGAAGTGGTCACTAGTAACTTGTTAAAGCAAACACCCTGTTCCTCACCTTTCCCCTTTTGCCATCTTTTCAATATTCTCCTCTTAAAGAAAAACAAATTGCAATACCATTTTTGTAGTAATTAAAAATAAATATATAAACTATGAAAAGAACCCTAATTCCTCAAGAAGAAATAATTAACATACATAAAAGAGCGTCGCAGAAAGAGTCTGTTATATTTGGTGGGAGTGGTCACCGGTCAAACACAAAGCAGCAGCAGCTCAGCTTCGTATTGCTCCGGCCAGTCATTAATCAGGTAAGCTTCCGATTCCATTCGTGTTTTTTTTAATAAGTTGAATTGGAACCCACAATCAATCCTCTATTTGGTTGCATATTTCAAACCACAAGATTAGATTTCTTTTAAACTTGCGCAAGAGATTCGAGCTAAATACCCAATCTTTTAGAACGCGTATGAATTCAAACTTGTTTCGAAATTGAATATGAGGTTCTGGGTCTTTGATGTAATTGAAACTAGAAATCACCATATCTGCTGAGCTTGGCAGTATTTCAGTAACTTGGTGTTTTAAGATTCTACTCAAAACAGAAAACAACCAAAATAAGCTTATATTATGTTCTAGCTACATTTTCACTTATTTATGGTCTTATTGTTAATGCAATGAAACAGCTTTTGCATAGCAGCATCCTTAAAGTTATTAGTTTAATCCTGTGCAGGATGTCATTCTTCAAGCATATCTCCGTTGATGTTGAGAGACAACTTTCGGTTTTAATCTCATATAGCGTTTCATCATTTGCAGGTCTGCATTAAAATCCCAGACACTTTCTTTATTTCTACATTGCTGCTTGCGGAACATAGAGATTGCTTGTACTTCACTGAGGCCATTGATTGCTCTTAGGTCTCACTTGCGTGCAGCAGAGCCAAAACTTGATTCACCCTATTGGAACAAGGATGGAGCAAGTCTTCACTTACACAGCTTGCCGACAGTTGTCTCAGATGTTTGCGGCCATGATCTTTTTTCATGTTTCAGAATATATTCTAGCAGCCAGCATTCATGGGAAGAAAAATGTTACTCTTAAATCTCTTCTGATCAGCAAAAACTACCTTGTTGCAATGATCTTTTCCTTGCTGGAGTACTTTATTGAAATCATTTTGTTCCCTGGCATGAAAGAGTACTGGTGGGTCAGCAATTCAGGCCTTGCAATGGTTATAGTAGGGGAAATCATTAGGAAGATGGCAATAATCACAGCTGGTCGGTCATTCACTCATCTCATAAGGACTCGTCCCTCAGAGCATCACCAATTGGTTACGGATGGAATTTATAGAGTTGTTCGACATCCTGGTTACTGTGGTTTCTTCATCTGGTCAGTGGGCACTCAGATAATGCTTTGTAATCCCATATCAACAATAGCATTTGCACTAGTAGTTTGGCGCTTTTTTGACCAAAGAATTCCATATGAAGAGTTCTACTTGAGACAGTTTTTTGGGTCACAGTACGAGGAATATGGGAGGCGGGTTCCTTCTGGGGTGCCTTTTGTGAAGTGAAGATCGAAGCATTGCTGTGAGCACAGTTGAATTGCTATTGTTAGCCTCTTTTTGTCTGCGGCTCAGTCGTCACTTGCAAATCACTTGACAGGTTAAAGGTGTTAAGGCTAGTTTGTTGTTGTAGTTTATAGTTGCTGAAACTGAAAGGTTTATGAGACAATCAATATACCAATTTGTTCGCATAATGTATAATGGTGGGATGAACCAATATTGGCAAGGCTCTTCCACAAGAACAAATCTTTCTGTATAAACGGTTTCTGTTTACCTTGAATTCAGATCATCATGAACAAGTCTTTTGCTGTGCATGGTTTCTTGAAGCTTATGCATTGGATTACTGTTGGACTATCCAACCAAGAGAATCACCTAGTTTTGTTATCATGTAATTTTGTGAGCATCTCTACTTGTAATTCTTAGAGAACAGGTGCAGTAAATGGATGAAAAATAACCGTGTTTCCTAATAATAATGGTGAAATTAGGATATAAGATCTTATCTGTGAATTTATAAGAGTTTGAGCCACTCTATCCATTGTTAATTGGTCTTGGATGCTCAGACTAACCAAACGAACTACCATAAAAAATGAAAAAAGAAAACTTCAGTATGGGCCGACTCCCAGACCCGACCCAGAGCCCGACAAAGAGAAACGAAACATAAAGCCAGAAAGGGAGAGAGAAAGAGAAAGAGAGAGATCAGCAACATCTCCGCCAAAGGCTTCCATCTTTGTTTGTAGGTGAGTTGAGGAATGATCTGTTTCCTTGTACTTTAATTCTATGTCTACTTCTTCTTATCCTCATATGCATTTACATACTTGTTTTTGACAAACTACCCATTGCGATTTTTATGGATATCCAATGCTCGCTGCCTTCGTGTTTCAAGCTCGTGATGCTCAATTTGTAGTACTGGGTGGTTTTGATGCTTGTTGGTTCGGTCCCTTAGTCGTGCTCTCTTGTTTTTATAAGACAAGACAGCACCAACTAAGCGTTCCTGGTCATTCTTTTGTTTGCTATAATGGGGTGGTCGACAAACCCAGATTGTCAGCCAATTCTGGAATTTCAAACCTGTCAGTTGTATTCAACCACTCAAAAGATTGTTTCCGTCTTTCTGTGTGAGCAGAAATTTCTAATCTTGCTAGATTGTGAAATTAAAAACTTGCTCTTGTTTTTGCAAGTGTGCCAAAACTGAAGAGTTTCCACCAGTTACTCAGATTCACAGCTGGTTTGGTTTTTTAGATTGCCAAACAAACCGAATTTATGTTACTTTCTGTTCCATAACAATCCATAAGTGACTGTTGTTCATACTTGGTGGTTCTTTTTGTAATTGGTACCTTAAGTAGATATTTGGTTTGCCGTTTGTGTTTACGTTTATGTAATGTTTCTGTTTTAACCTATTACTTCCGATTATATTTGTATATCTGAAATCTTGATACCTGACTTGTGTAGTGTGAAAAAAGTGAAGCGGGAATATCTTGCAATTAATGGCAAATCGGTCCCAGTCTCTTTCAATTAATGTGCCATATGGAGGTCCAAGCGTTTCGGGACCAAGCATCGCTGGAGCTCAAGGAAACAAGGATCGGAAAATGGCATCAGCGGAGCACTTGGTGCTTGACCTAAGTAATCCAGATCTTAGAGAAAATGCGCTTCTTGAACTCTCTAAGGTAAACTAGTTGAAAGCTTTGGTTCTATCACTTACTATATCAACAATGAAGTGCCAAGTCTGCTCAGTGTTTTAGGATTTTGTTGATCTTTATTAATGTTAATGCTTTCTTTGTTCAATGTTTGTTTATAGAGATAACTACCAAAAGTAAGGGTGGCAATGTCTGACACAAAATGATGACATGATTCAGACCCGACACCAAGTTACTGCTCTGTTTTTGAGTATTTTGACACAAATTAAATGATTCACTAGTGTTATTTGGAATAAAGGATTAATCCTTTTTATTCTTTATCTGTGTTGTGTGAGTCATTGTATAATTATAGGGTGATTTTAGTTCACAAAATATCTGAGTCATCCGAAAACAACAAGATTATAAATCGGTGAATCAGTTAACAGATATTGGGCATCCCTTCAAAATGGTATAAGGTTCCTCTGGCATCTACAGTAGAAAATTGGGTGGAAAATATAGCTGTTTTTTATTTATTACATAAGGTATTGTAAACTACCTGGAGCAGCCTCTTGAAAAAAAAATACGGTAAAGGAATCTGCATGTGATTGCGGTCAATTATTCTACATGGATTGCATGTCATAGCCCTCTTTCAATTTGTACTCATGTTTTTACCATTTGGTCATAAACTCGTAATGCAATTAATATATGCTACATAGGTGTGCTGCTATATAAACTATGTGTCTTTGGTTTTATTTTTTTAGAACAAGGAGTTATTTCAAGATTTGGCTCCTTTCGTGTGGAAATCTTTTGGTACTATTGCTGCACTCATACAGGTAACTTGTGTTTCTTTCTGTTTTTATTTTTTAGAAGAGAGATTTTTTTCAAGATTTGGCTCCTTTGTTGTGGGATTCTTTTGGTACTATTGCTGCACTGTTACAGGTATGTTATTAAATTGGTATACTAGTATAGTTATAATCTTTTTTGTCTCGCTATTTACAAAATTGGAATCTTAGTATAGCTTCATATCCCTTGAGTGCAAATGTCCCATGTTGAAATTTCACATGGTTCCATTGGTCTGAACATAGCCAGAACCCCAGATCATTCACTCAAGGACAGAACCAGAGCTTCAGTATGGTATTGCCTAGGACTCGGGGAACTGTCTGGCAAATAGTTTGCATGCGAGCTGAAAATAGATTAAGAAAATGTCTTTAAAAGAATTTGGTCTAGGCTATAGCCCATATAAACCTCTAACAAGGTCTCACCTTACAATTACCTCAGGAATACTTTTAGCAAAATGTTGTATTAATGATGCTGCTTCTTTTGCGTAGTTATTTAGTTTTTAGAAATAGCTGCGATATACCACTGGGACCACTGGGGAAGCTTTTTATGGTTAAATTGTCCGTCGAAAATGTGTTTGAAATGGAAGGGGCAGTTTCTTGTAGAGGCGTATTGAGAAAAATTGATTGTGTTGATTTGCTATCTGTGCACATACTTCTGTGCTCTGTATGTATTAGCTTGGGTTTTAGACTTTTATTATATAGATGCTTACTATGCAGTTCCTTCATGTGGATTGCATTTATACTTGCAGGAGATAGTTTCAATATACCCTGTTCTATCTCCACCAAATCTGACTCCGGCACAGTCAAATCGAGTTTGCAATGCTCTTGCTCTTCTTCAGGTCACATTCTTTCCTTACTTGCATGTTCCTACTTTCTGTTATATTATAATTGTTACTTCGGACTTGCTTATATTTTTTGAGTTGAGATACCCATTCTGACTCACAACTATAATCACATAAAAGAGCTTCTTCATTTTTTTCCCCTTTAAAAATGGATTTAATTATTGGCTTTCTACTTGAGCAAATTAATGCAATTTAGGAAGTCCACATACCACATAAATGCTAATTGGACTTGGACAAACAGTCGTTATGATCTTTTGGAGTTTAGATAGATGATCTGCTAGTAGCGTTATTTTCCAGGCAACGGCCTTTGGGTAGTCATAGACTTTAAAGATCAGTTTTGCTTTTTGTCCTTTACTGTTCATGAGTTTGTGTGACTAACAATGCCCTTGTCAAATCTTTGCTACCAGTGCGTGGCTTCCCATCCAGATACAAGGATGCTGTTCCTCAATGGTAAGTTGGCCTTTGATCTTTTTCAAGTTGTCTTGTCATGTGGTGGAATATTTATGATAAACGGGCTGTTATTTTCCCTATGACATTTACATTTTGTGTGATTAAAGAGTGGATTATTCCCTTATTCTTTTGAAATTTTTCTTCATTAAATTTTCATCTACCAAATAAGCATCTACATATTGAACATTTTGAATTATTTTCTTACAAAGCAACCATGATGCACATATTAGCTGCACATAGTATGTTGGTACTTAATCACTGAATGACTCCCAATCTTTAAGTGGTTATTAAATATATCCCTTTTACGTTAGTGTATACAGTCTCCCCTTTTTTATGGGTGCTTAAATATGCATTTTTGTGATAAGCAGTCATATGTTTTTTGCTTATTTAGTGGAAAAAAAAAAATTCTGTCTCCTTTTTCTTGTTGATGCAGATGCTTGTACGTGCGTTAATTTATTCAACCCTAACATATTCCTATTCAATGTTATCTCCATTGCAGCTCATATACCTTTATATTTGTATCCTTTCCTCAATACAACGAGCAAGTCAAGGCCATTTGAGTACTTGAGGCTTACAAGTTTAGGTGTCATCGGTGCCTTAGTCAAGGTACTTTTATCTTGGATAACTTCTTGATCATTTCCTTAGATCAGACTTTCACCCAGTTTTGGGAATTGATATTGCATACCGGCTGACTGCTTAAGTCTTTTGAAAACACATGTAACTAGTACTTCTCTAATCTTCCGGTTAATTTTTAATTAAGACAAGAGATGCCATTGTCCTTTGTCCCTCCCCAAGCATGGGGGCATGCAGAGATGCAGATAATGGATAACTTAGTTTTTGTTCAGAACTTTCTTATAACTCCATTACATGTTTCTTTTCTTTATCTGTATTCGTTCTTTTTTGTCAGGTTGATGATACAGAAGTTATTAGTTTCCTTCTGTCAACAGAAATAATTCCACTGTGCCTTCGTACCATGGAAATGGGGAGTGAACTCTCAAAAACAGTTGAGTGCCCTGATTAAAGTCCTGATTATTTATATTAGGCCCCTTTCCTCTTACATGGGGCTTGTTTTTTTTCTTTTCTTTGCCAATTTACATGGGGCTTGTTTAGAAGTACTTGTCTGACGAATGGTCTTGTTATGGCAGGTTGCCACGTTTATTGTTCAAAAGATTTTGTTGGATGATATGGGCTTGGATTATATTTGTACAACAGCAGAGCGGTTTTTTGCAGTTGGTCGGGTGTTAGGGAACATGGTTGCAGCACTTGCTGAGCAACCATCATCACGCCTACTGAAACATATAATTCGATGTTATCTTCGATTGTCTGAAAACCCAAGGTACGGACTCTTCTTTTCCTCTGCCTTCTAAATTTTCTCTTGGTGCTGTAACAAACTTGTTCTTTGTTCTTTTGCTGTGTAGAGCTTGTGATGCTTTAAGAAGTTGTCTTCCGGATATGTTAAGAGATGCTACTTTTAGTACTTTCCTTGTTGTAAGTAGTTATTTTATTCAATCTTCTTTTCTATTTTAAAATGATTATGATAATAATCCTGACAGTCATAAACTACTTCAGGAAGATGCAACTACTAGGAAGTGGCTGCAATTGTTGCTCCAAAATGTTGGAGGGAGCCGGCTTCCTTCGCTACAAGCTGGGGGAGGTTTTGATCACATGATGCTGAACTAAAAGTATCTGCATCGTTCACATGATGGTGAATTGGATTATCTGCATTGTTATTTCATGACTGCTTCACTGTTACCTTGACCGTCTATGCAACATCATAGACAGTGTCCTTGTTTATTTATCTTACTGTTATTACATAGCATAATTAGCTTCTTGTAACCAAGAATGCATGGTCTTTAAAACAAGCAATTTAATAGTTTAGTTTCTGGACCAATTGTTTGGATTTTACCTTGTATTTGAGACTTTACCATTGCTATTGAGCATTGACTAATTAAGCTGCATCACGAACATGAATGCGGAAGTGGACTGGTACTGCTTTTTACTGCTTAACAAAAGGATCAAAGCACCCCCTTCATTGTTGGGACTCCTCATAGTATGTTTTCCGTTTTGTTTAATCCATGCATTGTAACAAGAGAACCGAACTTAATCTTACTCGTCACGGTATGGTCTGGTAGTTGGCATGGTAGAGACACGTTCATATGAACAATGTAAATTGGCCCTCTCCAAGTCTTGGCACGTTGATGTTTTATGAGCTTCTAGCTACCAGGCGCCTAGATTACGCAACGCGCGCGTTGTTGTTATGAATACCAGCTAGCACGATCGAGTGACCCTGTTTAGCTAGAGAGCAGGGTTGAGTGACCCAATATAGCTGATCGAGCATCTCTTCCATTATTCAATTATGCACGAACACGAACATGTACTACTACTCAATCGAAACGAATTGTCAAATGCAATAATAGTATATAGAAACTAGCTAGCTAGAACTTTCCGGGTATTATTACTAGTAATAATTGGGCAGGGTGGCAGGATTATGTGCATGGAATCTTCCTGTTGGCCCTTTGTGTTTGTGCTTTGTGGTGGTTGTAAGACTGATCGATCAAGACTAGAGAAGGAGCTCTATAGCGATTGCTCGCCAAGATTGATTGTATAATATTATAAGATAATTATGGCCCAATTTAGTTAGATTCGGTTTTACTGCTTAATTAGGCTACTGAATGCATGGCTTTGATGTGTCTGTCAGAAGCGAATCCTGTCTGTCATTTTACGTATAATAGCTAGCGAATTCGAACAACTCGTCTGATGATCTTGAGTGTCCTCATCAATTCTTCATTAGCTTCTTGATGAGTCCTCTCTCTCATGTATGGTTAGCTAATAGCTATATATACCACACTGCCAAAGTGCAAATTAAGCATGAAGGTATGGGAAAGATGTAGTATTACTTTTGAAGGCGGATGTCGACCTCTAGCTAGCTCGATCGCTTTTCTTTTCCGATCCCCGGCCCCCATATGTAAAAAGGAGCAAGCTAGATAGAGCATATACAGCTTACTATACATAATGCATGCACTAGCTAGTTGGTTCTTGATCGAGCTAGCTTTAATAATTGAAGGCAGGCAAACTGGCTAGGTCCTCCTCCAACGGGATTTGGTTTGATATAGCTTGGTTTCAGCGCTCCATCCGTCTCTATCAAACTCGATCGCATGCTTCTTTCTTTTTCTTCACTACGTTTTTCTTGATTATTTCCCGTCACTGTCATGCCCATCACCGTCGTCACTGATCGTATTCAAATGCATGTATATGACATTGATGATACTGCAATACATGCATGAAGCCATAGCAGAACGTTTGAAGAAGATGGATCACGAAGAATAATATCTACCAAAGTAGCTCTCAATCTTTGATGATCGTCCATATTTATATATGGATCATAACTACTGTACACGTTCCTACAAGCATAACCATAGAGGAGTCTTGATCCATCTTTTAAATTGGTCACCCACTCTCGATCGACTACTTATTAGTACTAACGGTTGAATAATATGAATTAATTCGGAGCAGCTAGCTACCTAGCATATATTTGCACGAGTAGTACAAAGGTTTGGTCCAACCCAGCGTCCCGATTTTATGTGACATTACACAGAATTAGTCTGAAATGAATATTGATACAACGACCTAGCTTCATCATTAACGATATGACAGAGAGACATAAGAACATGGCAGGCTTAGACAGAGCCAACCTAAAGAGACAGAGATTAGAGACCGATGATGATATATATGTAATTAAGAAAGGCCAGGTTCGTACACGTTGGTTGCTATATATATGTCAGTCAGTCAGTGTAGGCATATATATATATGATCGAGTGATGTGTGGCAGGCCAGGCAAACCTTGAAGTTCCATGATCGAACTTGATTTGTCTTTTACCGATCGATCAGATGTAAATTAATTAGCAATATTCATCCACTCTCGATCGATCTGTGCATATATATGCCAAAAACAATCTAGCTCATTAAACCGCCGTACGCGTCTAGACTTGCTAATATACAAGAATCCGCCACCCCACGCAGAGCATATATATGTAGCTCATTCGTACTGTTGGTACGCTGTTACGTATATTCTCCATCCATCTGCAGCTTATATATTCCTGATTCTGATCATTATTGTATAAATATATAATCGCCCCTCCATCTAGGTACGTTCAAAGGTTTGACCAGTTGTTCACGACACATGCATACAATTATACATGTATATATATATATATATATATGTGTGCGTGTGCTTGCTAGGTCACGCTAGCTAGCTATAAGAATTCAAACAAAGGGGGCTGAGAGCGAGAGCGAGAAGACGACCTATTCACTTATATCTACGTACGTTCAAGTCGATCAAGTAATCGGCCAAATTAACAACCAGTCTGCCTGTATATACTAACGTACATTTCCAGCTAGCTAGCCCTTACTTATCGATCATGCATTAATTTAATGACTTGGACTAGTATGTATGATCATATATATCGATTTTCTCCGGCGATCCACCCAAATCGATCAAGTAATTTGATGATATATAATAGTTGATTCGAGAGAAAGGCATGTAAGAGCGAGCGAGGGGACAGCACAAGCGCATCGATCAGACAGAGACCTTATGCGCGCAGCTAGCTAACACATTACACATACATGCCACCTTTTTCCTTTTGGTACGTGTTGGCCTGCCCCAATCACATGCTCCATCTCCTTCGCATTTCCATTTTACGTTTCCCATTCTCCGTTCTTCATGACACCTTTAATCCACAATTCTCTATTTTCCTATTTCATTGCCTGCATCTAATTAACAATAATTAATAATTCATTTCTTTGATCAAATATACCTACCCAATTACTTAACAACCCCTTTCATTTGTTCCATTAACCACTTTGCCCCTCCTCTCCCAATTCCCTCTTTGAATGAATTATATATGCTCAAAAGTGTATTATTGGGTGGGAACAAAAGTTTACACGAATTGGTATAGGCAATTAGGCATCATTGGTGGTTTGGTCTTGTTTAAGAATGTTAATCAAATAACTGGTTAATGCACGTCTAACTTGTCACTAGTTCATCTCCTACCGATTGTGAATTTATAACTGGCCCCATTCTTACTTATAACATAAAAAGACTTATTTAAACAGTATATAATATCACGCAAGTCATATTTTCACTGACTACTCAATGCTATTTTTGTACCTATGTTGGCCTTCATCATGACAACACTTACTGTTTAGTATGTGTAACCAAATATTTGACTAATCATCTAGTCTTATTCTTGTTTTTTTTTAATTCTATACAAATGACCCATTCACACTTCTATACATACCTGGATCCGTTCTTATGATCATACTCGCTAGCTCGTCTTGGTTGTTGTTTCCTCTTTAAGTTCTTGTATCATTTTTAACAAATTCATATTACACTTGCCATACATAGAGATTTCACACTTTGTTTAATGCGGGGGGAGCTAAAAGCATATGACTATTCTCCTAAACCCTTCCACTTCTTCTATACATACCTGGATCTGTTCTTATGATCATACTTGCTAGCTCGTCTTGGTTGTTGTTTCATCTTTAAGTTCTTGTATCGGTTTTAACAAATTCATATTACACTTGTCATACACAGAGATTTCACACTTTGTTTAATGCGGGGGGAGCTAAAAGCATATGACGATTCTCCTAAACCCTTCCACTTATTCTTATGAGCTTATTATTATGAATGTTGACCCTTCCACTCAGTATTGATAAGTTATAATCGTTCTCTTAGCTAAATTCATATACTATTATATTTCTTTTAATTTTTGACCATATTGACTCCTTGATGATGGAAACTTGATTTCTTGAACCAAAAAGTTTAAGAGATGCATTCTAAAAAAAAAAGGTTTAAGGCAGTGTAATTGTATAATAATAACCGAACAGGGCCCTTCCAATGAGGGATCCCTATTTTAAGCCATTTATAGGGATAGGGCATTACACCAACTTCCCGATTATAATTTTACATCTCCACCGTTCATATCTTAGGTCTATATGAGCAGATCACCTCTACAAAATTTCATATGATTTGGTGATCGTTAAGACTTTCAAAAGTTCAATTTAGTTTTAATGACCTTCAACGGTTTTAGTTTGACATAAGCTGGACCGTTCAAGATTATTAAAACTAAATCAAACTTTGAAAGCCTTAACGATCACCAAATCATATGAAATTTTGTAGATGTGATCTACTCATATAGACCTAAGATATGAACGGTGGAGATGTAAAAATTCAATTGGGAAGTGGTGTAATGCCCTATCCCTAAAAAGTGACAAAAAATAGGGATCCCTCAATGGAAAGGGGCTGAATAACCGAATATCCATAATTTACTAATGAGGATGGATGATGGATCTCATCCACAGAAGTGGAATTGTAATGACCAGAAAAAAATTCCACAGAATCTTTCAAAAAAATTGAAACACCGAATGTACATGTTGGATTGCATTGTGCCATTTGTGGCAGACGACAGGGCCAACAGCGTCAGTTCACATTCGATTTCAAAAACCGTTGAAAATCTTGGTTTTTAAATTGGGTTGGTGCCAAAAGCCCCGAAATATAAATACCATAAAAATGGAAATAAATAAACCATTTCAAATTTGGATTTATTTTACTTTCGTTCGTATGATGGATTCATGTGGGTGAAACAGAGAAAAGAAGAGAGCCAAAAAAGCAACCCACTGCTTCTTCTTCTTCTTCTTCTTCTTCTCCCTTCTCACTTTCTCGGAATTCGAGCTCGTACCAGTTCGCTGTCAGACTCTTCACACGATTGTTAGGGTTTTCTCCATCTTCATCTGCATCTCATCTTCTTCGCATTTCTCTCTCTACTTCCTCTGGTCAACAAAGCACCCTGACCTTTTCAACAACACTGTTCTCTCTCAGCTCTGACCTCACCTTTAGGGTATTTGACGATTCCTTGCAGCAAAATTCCACATTCTCTTTCGGGTAAGTGGATCCATTTCACTTGTGGTTTGATTTTCTCGTACGAGGAACACAAAGGTGAAAATCTGAGTTTGGTACTACTTTGATGTCGGTATGTTAAGGTTAAGAATACAATTTAGTTGTAATTCGTTTGTTTAGATTCTCAGAAAGCAATGAATATGCAAATAAAGAGAAAGATCTGTTACTTTGAAAAGGGCATTTCTGAATTTAATCTGTGTTTGGTTCAAATTTCACTACTCTCAGAGATTGGATTGCACTCGATATATTGTTATTATTAATTTTCTTGAGACACGGTACCCATTTTTAGTAGGAGATATTTTTGGAGGTGTATTATTCTGAGTATCGGATGGTGTTCAAGTGCTGAACATGTCAATGGTGGGTGACTGATTAGTGAACAGCACTAGAGTCTGTGTCTTGAAATTATGGTCCCCGCCATTTACTTGTGTTGGATAATTCATCCGTGGGGCCTTTTCAAAAGTTTGATATGCCCTTTTATTTGAACTTTTCCAGTGTTGATCTCTCAATTTTTTTATTTGATTTCCGATCCTATAGGTTGCACAAGCTCTTTCCGGGGAAATGTCGCAGAAATCCAGGGCCACACCGTCCTTCCAGTCAATCCAATCATTGCCTGGCGATTTTAGGTTCTCAGGCTCACCCGCTTCTGATCGATTTGGGGATGACGATAATGTGAGGAATAGTAATATCATCTCCTCCAGTATTCCAGAAAATGGTGAATCAAAGGATAGCATTGCTGACATGGACCAAGTAATTGATGATTCACCATACGGTGGTAACACTATCTCCACTGAAGACAGGCAGTCAAGTGGTGATGAAGACCTGGATTCTGTCACTCCACCTATACCTTCAATATCTTCATTTCGTACAGAACGTCGGTGGGGTGACACCACCTCTTATGCTGGGAAGAAGGTATTTGATTATGCAATTGAAAGTTATGAAACCAACTATTCTGCTTCTTTGGGCAGTAGATAAATCCATAGGATTACAAGATATCCAGTCACTGAAACTGATGATTGTTTTGGCTTACTTAAATTACTGCCCATTAGTATATATTAATATTTCTTACACGTTAGCTGTTCTTATTTCAGAAGCTACAATATTGGTACCAACTTCCAAATGGGAATTGGGAACTGGGGAAAGTATTGTCAGCTTCAGTCACTGAAACTGTTATCTCACTGCCTAACGAGGAGGTATGTGACCATTTGATAAGCATGGACATATGATGGCATGATTGCAGTTTGGTGTTGTAAGCGATTTCAAATTTGTTTCACATGTAGGTTATGAAGGTAAAAACCGAAGATTTGGTTCCAGCAAATCCTGATATCCTTGATGGTGTGGATGATCTCATGCAACTTAGTTACTTAAATGAACCATCAGTGCTGTACAATCTTCAGTATAGATACATTCGAGATATGATTTATGTACGTGTTCTAGCTTGGATTTCAGTTTAAATTTGAACTCCCTTCTGAAGTTATCACCTTTAACTCTTTAAGTAGTGTCTTATTGGGTATAATGGTTGATTTCAGACAAAAGCAGGGCCAGTGTTGGTCGCTATCAACCCCTTTAAGAAAGTGCCTTTATATGGGAATGAATACATTGAAGCATATAAGCGTAAAGCTGTTGACAATCCACATGTATATGCCATTACAGACACAGCCATCCGAGAAATGGTTCGAGGTTGGTTTTCTATTTCGCAATTTATGTACTTGAATTTTCAGCAGTTCAAACCATATATTTGAGCTGTTAATCTGTATATTCTGACCTTTTTTCCCCTTTCAGATGAGGTAAATCAATCGATAATTATAAGGTCAGTAATACATGACTTGCATTTTTTTATGTCAATTTAATTAGAAATTGTACTTCTGGACGTCATTATTATGTTTATTGCACATTATTTCATGAGTGAATCTTAGTTTAAATAACCAAAGAATCAAGTATTCACCAATTTTCTTATCAAAACATCTATGTAGCAACCCTTCCATTGTCCAGATCACTCTCTCATATGAAAGTTAATGCTTCTTAATCTGATCAATTCCGTGTTTTTCCGTTTTATAAGGTAACACTGATGGCATGGAATATCTGTGTCCATAACTAATGCATGATAAGAATATATGTGTAATTCTCTTCTGGGATTATCATTGAGACCCTATTTTATATGGTTCTTGTGTCCAGTGGGGAAAGTGGAGCAGGAAAAACTGAAACTGCAAAGATAGCAATGCAATATTTGGCCGCACTTGGAGGTGGAAGTGGAATAGAACATGAAATATTGAAAACTAATCCGATACTAGAAGCCTTTGGCAATGCGAAAACATTAAGAAATGACAACTCAAGTCGCTTTGTAAGCTCCCAGTTTTCTCATAGTGCTGTCTCCTTCATTTATAATTATATTTGCATCCATTAATCATCCTATATTAGCCCCCTTTCCTTCATTCTTTCGCTCTTTTTAATTTTAAATTCTAAAAGAATGAACAATAGAAAAAAAAGAATGGTCCTTGATGTAGTGTAACTCTGAGAACATGTAATGCAGGGAAAGTTGATTGAAATCCACTTTAGTGAAACTGGAAAGATATCTGGTGCCAACATTCAAACTTGTAAGTTCACTAGTTCGGAAGTTCTTCAGTCAAGTAGTATTTGCTTACATACATATGTAAACAGATGTTTAATCTGACTTGTTCTTTTGTCGGTGGCCGCTGTATATGCCACAGTTTTGCTCGAAAAGGTAATTATTCCTCCCTGTGGTCTTTAATTGTGATCTGTTTAGTGTTTTATACAAATCATTAATAGATTGAATTTCATTGAACAGTCTAGAGTTGTCCAATGCACTGAGGGAGAAAGGTCATATCATATATTTTATCAGCTGTGTGCTGGAGCTCCACCTGCTCTTAGAGGTTAGTATTGCCACTTATCTTTACTAGCAGTTTTATATGTAGTAACGTTGACTCATATATTGTCCAATCCTTATATTTTTGATTGTTAGATTCCATGTTGGCCTCAAACCAATTTGTTACGTTTTCTGTTTTAGGTTCATTTAAATAGTTATGACAATCACAAACACCCTAGCACACCTGCACAACTTGTAGATGTATGCTTATAACGTCATGTATATGTACTATGTATAAGTAAATGATTCATAGTAAGTTTTGTGTATTGGCTGTATATAAATATCTAACTATTTTTATCGTCAAATTGTGTTCACCCATTTTCCATTTTTCATTTTTTGTTCCCTTGATTGCATGTGACAGAGATCCTGAACTTGAAGAGTGCAGATGAGTACAAATATCTACAGCAAAGTGATTGTTATTCCATTACTGGAGTTAATGATGCCGAAGAATTTCGTGTGGTCAAGGTAGGTTCGCATTCTTAGTTCAACAGATCACTCTTCCTAAAGATACATGATTAGGAATGTGTATTTATATGCATGTGAACTCGCTATTTTCAGGAAGCTCTAGATGTTGTCCATATTAACGAGGAAGACCAACAAAGTGTATTTGCAATGCTTGCTGCAGTCTTGTGGCTGGGAAACATCTCATTTAGTGTGATTGATAATGAAAATCATGTGGAAGCTGTGGCAGATGAAGGTAGCAATTTGATGATAGACTGAAAAAGAGAATCTATATGATAGATATTTTATGTTTTTTTACAAGTGGTCAAAATTGTGGTGTTTCTATTACTCACAAATCACATCAAACATGCATCCTGTTTTGAAGATATTTAGCTATCTTTCTATGTCTGATAGTTCTCATCCTTCTCTTTGGGGGCTACTAAAATATTTATATGTGGTAGGTGCATGAAATCCATTTGTTAGTTCCTTCCAGTCTGTAAGTTAACAATTTTATAATTGTCATGTGCTTGTCTCCAAATGGGAAAAAGAACTTCGGTGCTTGGTTCTGGTAATGTTGAACCTTATTAGTGGGAGCAAGTCTCTGAGTCGAACATATATTTTTGGATCATTCAGCTGTACTGTATGGGATATACTAATATTTCAGACTGTTTAAATTTCCCTTATTGTTCACTTCGGTGCTTGGTTCTGGTAATGTTGAACCTTATTAGTGGGAGCAAGTCTCTGAGTCGAACATATATTTTTGGATCATTCAGCTGTACTGTATGGGATATACTAATATTTCAGACTGTTTAAATTTCCCTTATTGTTCACTGTCCTTTTTTAATTGCCTGAGTTTTGTGTTCTAAAAGATGCAAGTTTCATCTCCAGGTCTGTTTACTGTTGCTAAACTGGTTGGATGTAGCCTGGAGGAACTTAAGCTTGCTTTATCAACTCGCAAAATGCGTGTTGGTAATGACAATATTGTCCAAAAGCTAACACTATCACAGGTAAGAAATGAAAATTTAATTAATCTGATATGCATTTACATGATTAAAACATCAGCAGATTCAAAGTAGTTTGGTTCAGTATCCACCTGGTGGTCCCATATGGTGTTGAATAAGTTACGGATGCAAATAAAGCCCAAGAAAATTGATTGATATTAGGCCATCCTTAACATGTTTTGCATCTTTCAGGCTGTCGATACAAGAGATGCTTTGGCAAAGTCGATCTATGCATGTTTGTTTGAGTGGTTGGTTGAACAAATTAACAAATCACTTGCAGTAGGAAAGCGGCGTACCGGCAGATCTATTAGCATTCTCGATATCTATGGTTTTGAATCCTTTGATGTATGTTTCATCTAAACTTTTACTGGAACTCTGTCAGTAAATTGGGGAAGTGTTTATAATGTACATTTGTTTTTTCTGCAGAGAAATAGTTTTGAACAATTCTGCATTAATTATGCAAACGAGAGACTGCAGCAACACTTCAATCGCCACTTGTTCAAACTAGAGCAGGAGGTAATCTTCCATATCTCCTTTTCGTCAGTATAATTGGTTGAGACAAAGCTTAGTCCCACTTCTGTGGATCATGTTAGTTCATTACATGGAAATCTCTGTGATTCTTTTCTGCTTCTCTGTTAAGAGAACTATGATAATGAGGTGAAGGAAGTAGGACAAAATATTTGGTTCTGAGCCAATGATGAAAGACACTGTGGTTGCCTTGTGCGAACCAAATTCTCAACAAATTCCTGATTTAGTGCTCTGTCATTTGACCTTGACAAATTGATTTGATGGAGAGCTTTATGAGAGCAGAAACTTATATGTTGACTGCTATTTCCTTTCTCAGGAATATATCCAGGATGGCATTGATTGGACAAGAGTTGAATTTGAAGACAACCAGGATTGCCTTGGTCTTTTTGAAAAGGTAGGTAGTGAACTTGTCAATGATCAGCTTAGGTATCTGTATTTCATAATTTCAACTGTAAAGTGACTTGTTACTTCTTGATTGTATAAATGGTGCTCACATTCGCTTGTGTTCCTCTTATATAAGTTTGACATCATTTATGATTTCGTAGTTGTTTCATGATATCTATAATTGCACCGGAAGGAAGTAATTGATCAACATCTTGAAAGATGTCATAGTAATCAAGATTTGTGTGCTTGGTTGAAGATTTTATTGTGCATAAAGTTCCTAATCAAGTCCTCATATGTAAGATGCTATCCAAATTGAGTCAAGTATTTGTTGAAGCATAAACTGATGAGCACCTCTTATTTGCTGGTTTGTGAAGCTTGCATGTCAAGCTGTACTTATACCTCCTATATGGTTGTCCCTTTTTCTTTAACAATGAATAATACTGTTTGTACCTATACTTTACCGTATCCATTTCTCTGAACCTTCTTTCAATATAAAATGCAGAGACCGTTGGGATTATTGTCCCTCTTAGATGAAGAGTCCACTTTCCCAAATGGTAGTGATTTGACCTTTGCCCACAAACTTAAGCAACATCTGAATTCTAATTCTTCATTTAGAGGAGGACGAGACAAAGCCTTTACTGTCAGTCATTATGCTGGAGAGGTACTCCTTGTGATTAATTCATTTCCAGTATTATTTATTCTTGTCTTTTGCTATAGGACATTTTATGTTAATTATAGTTAGAACTGAACAGGCATAGGGCTCATGTCAGAATACATTCTCTTGAGCTGTCACTCCCAGTCATTCTCATGAGCCCTTCGCCGGAAATTTGAACCAGAAAGCTTGTTCCCAGACCACCCTTTACCACTAAGTAGGTTTGGGTGCTAACGGTTCCCCTTCTTCCACTCAGGTTACGTATGACACAACAGGTTTTTTGGAAAAGAATAGAGACTTGCTGCATTTGGATTCCATTGAGCTTCTTTCCTCATGCTCATGCCACCTTCCTCAGATATTTGCATCTAGTATGCTCAGATCAGATCGATCTGAGAAGCCTGTAGTTGGCCCCTTGCATAAATTAGGTGGTGCAGACTCCCAGAAGCTGAGTGTTGCAACAAAATTCAAGGTATGCTGCTTTTCATATTCTTTGATTTCTGTACATGATTATTAATTAAAAAAGGAAGATAATTATGGTAACATGATATTTGGCTCTCAGGATTCCAGTAATATGATCATGTATACTATCCGTCCTTAAGGAATGTTCCATGCTTGAAAAGTGAATACTATCAAAAAATGAGTTCGGTTATTTGGCTGCTGTGTTCTTTTGATTCACTTATTTGTGTTGGTGTTTAGGGTCAATTGTTCTTACTGATGAAACGTCTTGAAAACACCACTCCACATTTCATACGTTGTATCAAGCCCAACAATAGTCAATCTCCTGGAATATATGAGCAAGGACTTGTCCTGCAGCAACTAAGATGTTGTGGAGTCCTTGAAGTGGTTCGAATATCGAGATCTGGCTTTCCTACCAGGATGTCTCACCAGAAGTTTGCAAGAAGGTAACAAAAATTAACTTCACTCCTGTTTCTGCTCCCACATCTTTATACCTCTCCTCAGTGTCTAATTATTCATAGTCTGTGTATTGAATCTTGTATAGATATGGTTTTCTTCTGCTGGAGAATGTTGCATCACAAGAGCCACTTAGTGTTTCAGTTGCTATTCTTCATCAGTTCAATATATTACCAGAGATGTATCAAGTGGGCTATACAAAATTGTTTTTCCGTACTGGGCAGGTAAATTTAAGTATTTGTGCTTCCTTTTTGGGGGAACTGAAAAATATGTTGTGTTTTATTGCCTGGGTTTGGTGCCAGCTTTTGTGAAGATGGATTCCACATCATATGTAAGTATCTGTCTGAAACGTGGTTTAAAATTTGGTACAGATTGGGGTGCTCGAGGATACCAGAAACCGTACACTCCATGGTATTTTACGCGTTCAAAGCTGCTTTAGAGGACACCAAGCTCGATGTTACCTTAAGGAGCTGAGAAGAGGAATCACCACGCTTCAGTCCTGTATTGACTTGCTCCTTATCTATTTGCTGATTCATATGATATATTTGCACAAGGAGCAAACTGGATTATTTGATATATTATTTCAATTACTTTGTTCAGTTGTAAGGGGAGAGAAAATGAGAAAGGAGTATGCAGTCTTACTACAGAGGCATAGAGCTGCTGTATTCATTCAAAAGCTGATGAAAAGCAGGATTGCAAGGCAGAAATTCAAGAACATTTGTGATGCATCAATTGTGATACAATCAGGTATACTAAGCCCTGTCCCTAAACCCCCTGAAACCTAATAAAAGTTATAAAACAGATAGAGAGATACGTAATGATTATATTCAGATTCAAAAGGATGGTACCAACTGCCTTTTGATTTTACAGTAAAACCTCGATAATTTGATACTCTAGAAATTAATAACCTCAATTAATAAAATACTTTTAAGTCAGTCCCGACTTAGGAATAATGTGCTACATTAACCTCGATTGCTTAATGCTCGCTAAAATTGTTAGAATGTCTTTGGTCCCAAGACTATTAATTTATTGAGGTTTAACTGCGTTAGCTGAAGTAAATATGTTTAACCGGAAAGTTGTCACTATTTTTAGGTGAATCCCAACCCGAATTAGTTTCATTTGTTTGATTGTGTAAGCTATCTTTGCAGTTTATCGTGGGTGGTTTGTCAGAAGATGCTCAGGAGGTATAGGATTAACGAAATCTGGGAGCACAAAGGTATTCCTTCACTCTTCTAGCTTCCTCATTAGTGCATTATGGCCTATGCACCTTCATTATATCCGTTGTATCATCAGTATGACCTGTACTTGTCGGCCCTACACTAGTGACTGTTCTCAGATTAAGCCTCATAATGGCACTCATCAGGGCTAATTACTGCTCTGGAAATTTTACAAGTTATAGAATCAGGTGGAAAAGTTTCTAGTAAAAATTAGGCCAACAACTAGATAAGTATTATCTTTATGTTTTGTGACAATACAATGTTTATTCATGAATGGTATTTGTGTCCACACATGCACAAGGATTCTTGTTGAGATTAATTAACAATTAGAATCCCAAACAGGCTAACGAGTCAGATGAGGTGCTGGTCAAATCATCGTTTCTTGCTGAATTACAACGTCGTGTTCTTAAGGCTGAAGCTGCCTTGAGAGAGAAGGAAGAAGAGAATGACATTCTCCACCAACGCCTCCAACAGTATGAGAACCGCTGGTCCGAATATGAGCTGAAAATGAAATCCATGGAAGAAGTATGGCAGAAACAAATGAGATCCCTACAATCCAGCCTCTCAATTGCCAAGAAGAGCCTTGCCATTGATGATTCTGAGAGAAACTCTGATGCATCGGTCAATGCAAGTGATGATCGCGACTACAGTTGGGATACAGGAAGCAACCATAGAGGCCAAGATAGCAATGGGGGGAGACCCATGAGTGCTGGTTTGAGTGTTATAAGCCGGTTGACTGAAGAATTTGACCAGAGGAGTCAAGTATTTGCTGATGACGCCAAGTTCTTGGTGGAGGTAAAATCCGGTCAAGTTGAAGCAAGTCTGAATCCAGATAGAGAGCTTAGAAGGTTGAAGCAGATGTTTGAGGCTTGGAAGAAGGATTATGGGGCAAGACTTCGGGAGACAAAGGTGGTATTGACTAAGCTTGGAAATGAAGAGGGTAACATTGATAGGGCAAAAAAGAAGTGGTGGGGAAGGAGGAACAGCTCGAGGATAAATTAAATTTATGTCTTCTGAGTTATTGGAAGAAATTGATGATGAAGGAAGAATAGGTCGAGAGAGAGGATCAAGATCCATGTCATATAGAAGTATCGTTTTATTTAGTTGGGGCTAGTTGTCTTGTGGTTTTTGCTAGCCCCTTTCATAGTAGGTCAAGGAGTTGCAGAGAATTTGTGACGGAATTTTGTTGTTGCAAGCTATTTCGTGCCCTGCAGAGCTAGTGGTGTAAGCGATTCCAATATGTACATCTTTTTTATTCTTAGTGCAATGGAAGCTTTACGTTAACGAATGGTTTCTGTAATATGATGTTCTTTCAATTCCAATATCTCTGGTCTCACTATTCACTACCATATAAGTTTCATTATCATGAAAATTATCTTTGAGGGTGCTAGCAAAGAGGCATTGGCACTGTTTCATCGAAAGCTTTCCGATTGATATAAAAAGAAAAAGCTAAATGGCTAATTTGACTCCTTCCCACTCATGTGAATGGGGAAATTGTAAGCGATATAGAAGATCTATTTCATTCCTTTTTTGTTTAAATATAAGTTTATTACAAGATCAACAGTCAAATAGCTGCAGTCAACCAAACTTACATACATACGAATAAGTAAGTAAAGAGTCGGTCTTAGGTATGCTCGCAACTAAGCAAGCCCTTACACTGAGTGTCTACGACTTGTCTTCTATGAGTCTATGCATCTAATCTTCTATAGTGCACGTTTGGTACTCGAGACTACATTACACCTTCTTATTTTCTAAGACTGTCATGCACTTATGTGGAGTGTCTTAAGTTGTACTAATATTAACCCATGTTTAGTGTTACATGAGATTAGATAGTAGTTTGCTTGGTGTATAGTTTAGAAAGATTGTGTTATCTAAGGATGACATATTTGAGTACCCACAATAACATCACGTAAGGAGGCCAAAATGAAAATAAGATGTTCTGTAAACTCATTTATTTTAGTACTCAATGACACCTAACACAGTAGTACTAACTAAACTAAACTCCTTTATCAAACGCTACGCAGTTGTGGCCCAGATGGACCTAGACTCAGACTCAACCATTTAATTTACAACCTCCTTCCCTGCGCCTGGTTGTTTCGGTAAAGCCCATCCTGTTTCATCTTAAAAAGGAGTAAGAAAAAGAGAAAAAGAAAATGGCAAAAATGGTAACTAGTTAAAAATGGAGCTGAGGCGGCAAGTAAGTAGTAAGAAGGTAAGAAAGGAATGTTGCAAAGGTTTAGGTGCGAGTTGTGAGCGAGAGTGAGGGGAGGAGCGAATCGCAAATTATGTTGAGTGGTGGTGGGTGTCGTCTCTCCACTCATCTACGGCTGCGGGACTGCGACCTCCGCCACCAGCCCCAACTTGGTTTTGGTTTTGACTTTAGATTCGGTTCTCCAATCTCTCGCCTGCGACGCTCTCTCACTCTCAATCTCAAACCCTTGTCTCCTCGTCCAATCTCCTCTTTTCGCTCTATCATTCTTTCCAAGCGCGTTCCTTCCCTCTCCCACTGTTTCAGGTACTTTTGATTCAATGGGTTTATTATCTTTTTAGTCTTATTGATTCATTGGAGATATATAATGTAGGAATTAGCGTTAATCAATTGATTTTGGTTTTGTTGTTGAATCCTTCAGATATACACACAAGCAATGTATGTATATATTTCTATGTGCTCAAACCTCTGATTCCTTTTCTTTTGCAAAGCCAACAACAAGACCAACGGGAGCATCCCTCCGACGCATTGTCCTCTGTGGCAGGTTTCTTTCTATCCACCACCATCTTCATCACATTATATATACCACTACAAGTTACTCCTAGCTGCTTCATAAACTAGTCTATTACTCTTCTTTTAGTCGCTTCATGACTAGATAACTTAGAGACACACCTCTTTCAAGGTACCCTACTAACCTCAAATTTTAAGATCAATTAACCAAATGCTGAGCAGAAACTAATGCACATTCAGTATAGTACAACAAGCTTTCGCGTACCTGAATAAATGCAATGCCTGTCCTTTTTATAAACATTGAATACTCTCGAGTCTTGTGATATTGAGAGAATTTTTAAGGTTATCCTTTGGATCCATTTGCACCATTCTGATATTTCTAAGTGTTTTTGGTCATTTACCAAGTTGCTTCACTGCTCTCCTGACATTCTTTCACTAAGTTTTCTTTGCAGATGCATATGATTTCCATGTCTATGTGTACTGAAAGTTTATAATTTGCTCTGCTCCTCTGCTTAGTTAGGCATATTCATCTCATGTAACCTTAATGTTTTCTTTTTTGTTCGTATCATCCCTAGGTGGAATAGTTGCATTGGGAAAATTTGATGCCCTTCATATTGGTCATAGGGAACTTGTTATTCAAGCATCAAAGGTCGGACCTCCATTTCTTTTATCATTTGTTGGAATAGCTGAAGTACTCGGTTGGGAACCCAGGTATTGTAGCTGTGCACCCTCGTTCTTTGATTATTATTTGTTTGAACTGCCTTCTGTTTTTATAGTTTGTAGTTTTTGTTGCTATTGTCCTTATAATCCTATTATCATTTTTTTTTTAATGATGATGGAGATTAAGAAGGTTTGTAAGACTCCTTGCCATCTCTATTGAACAACTGTCTCTTTCCACTGAACATAATTTGTTTCTCAGTCTAGTATCTGATCTCTAAAATGCAGTATAAATATACTAATATTCAACTGTGTTGTAAGGAGGTGAGGAAGATGTTTATTAAATGAGTTCCAAATTCACGGACTAAAGTCATGACATTGGAACTCCATTTCTCTGTTTGCTTGCTATGTTATAGATTCAGTAGATATTCATCAAAGTGAACTTACCGTGGTTAACTGAACAGGGCTCCAATAGTTGCCAAATGTGATCGAAAGAGAGTTCTTTCGACTTGGGCCCCATATTGTGGTAACATGGTCCCTGAAGAGTTTGAAATTCAATTTTCAAGTGTTCGAAAACTCACTCCACGGGAATTTGTTGAAAAGTTATTGAAAGAGTTTGGAGTTCGGGGGGTTGTGGCAGGTAAATATATTAAAAGACACCTATGGGCTACAGATCATTGTATTTTTCATCATACGAGTCAAACATGCATAGCGTGGTTGACAGACATGTTAAATGACGGTTGAAATGGCTATTGTGGCAGGTCAAAACTACCGATTTGGATATAAAGCAGCTGGTGATGCGACAGAGCTGGTGAAGTTGTGTGAAGAATATGGTATGGGGGCTTACATCATAAAATCTGTTATGGACAAGAACCCATACAACATCAACATGAACTCAGATTCAAAAGACAGAGGACAAGTTTCATCCACTCGTGTTCGCCGCGCCCTTGCTGTAGGAGATATGAAGTACGTGTCTAAACTTTTGGGTCGCCAACATCGTTTGATATTGATTGCAAAGGATGAGGAAGGCTTTCCTTGGAGCAGGCATAAATTGTCAGTTCCAAAGTCGTGTATGTTAAATTTAGGTCCAAAAGAGGGTCTATATGGGAAGTGTTATCTGTTACTTGGGGATGAAGGCGACCTGGTTGTCCCGTGTAGTGTAGTAATTGATACATCATATATCCACATAGAAATGGATGAGGTAGGTAGGCATGATGACATAGTTAGTAGTAAACAGAATGTGAGGCTGTTACGTATTGAATTTGGTGATATGGAATGTTGAATTCATTTTGTCCTCAGTTGAGTCAGTTCATCCCCGCGCGAAATGCTAATGGGTATATGATGAAATGGAGTGCAAGTAGGTTTGTCAATTGTGATAGTAGCTATATGATGAAATGAATCAGTTTTGCTTGTTCCAGAAATTTGGTATTAGTAGTGATGCTGATGCTGATGCTGATGCAGCAGCATATATTCTCAACCATGTCTGTCACTCTATTCATCACTAGCCCCTGAGAATGAGATTCTGATGCGTAAAGCATTGGGTATCCGGGACTTGTGCTTTGTTCTTGTTCTTGGAGGTGGAGATGGGATATTCTGCATTCTGTTGGAATATTCTACCCTTGAGAATAGGGTTTGCTTCTTCCAATGGGTCAGCGTCGAAGGGATTTTAAAGTCTTTTTCTCCCGTTTTCGTGGATGGCTAACGTAAGCTACCGGATCTTTGACAAATACGTGGCATCATTTTGTTGGTGTTGTAAGCCAGCTCCCGCGGCGTGCCTTTTATTTTTATTTTTCGAGAAAACAGTCCCAGAAGAGGAGAGATAAAGAGAGAGGGGTTGGTCGGTGTCCGGGGCCGCGTTGGAGGAATCGGGCTGTCAACGTCGTCGTTTGACAGCCCCCGTTTTGAATTGTTGACGAGTCCAACGGAAGCCAGGTGAGAACAATTCAGCGAATATACCTAATTCATTAATTCTCGCGTGTTTAATTCCGATTCTTCCTTCCTCCCTCCTTCGGCATTCGTATCTAATTCACTCATACCCAATTGCATCTTGCTTCTCGGGTTCTCCAGCAAAACTACATTCTTGGGTTCGTCATGATATTGGCATATTGATATTTTCATCATGGGTTCCTTGTCCGGAATCCTTCAACGGCCTCTGATCGCCGCCGCCGCTGTTGGCTTTGCTTCTTTTTCTTCCGACTTCTCTCCCGTCCTCCCCTCTTCCAAATCCAGCGACTCCCATTTACCAACTTCAACTACTTTGTCAGACATTTCGGTTTCTAAGCTCTCAAACCTGTCCTTCGTCTCCAGAATTCGAGTGCCTCTTCCCAACATTAACATCCCAATTCCCAATTCCGACTGCAACTCGCTCTATTCTACGGTTGCGTCTTCCCCTGCTCTTCTTAAGCTCTATCACTCTGCAGACTTGGGCAAGGCCCCCAACCCAACTGCATATAAGCCTGTTTCATTATCTCCTTCCGTCCCTGACGTCTCCTACAGATGGCATTTGCCCGAGCCCAATGCTCTAGATGTTTCCGGGAATTCTGATTGTTCATCAACAAAGATGAGGACTGTGGTGGTTTTACTGGGATGGCTAGGAGCAAAGCAAAAACATCTCAAGAGGTATGCCGACTGGTATACTTCGCAAGGGTATCACGCCATTACCTTCACTTTACCCATGGCTGACATTCTCAAATACCAGCCCGGTGGTAAAGTCGAAGACCACATTGACTCGCTTGTCACTCATTTGGCTGATTGGTTAGAAGAGGAGCAGGGAAAGAACCTCATGTTTCATACTTTTAGCAACACTGGATGGTTAACGTCAGTATACTTTCCCTTTCTTTCTTTTATGCATCAACTTAAAAGTTTAAACATATGTAAACATCTAACATTTTCTTTTCGTTTGTCCGTTGGCTTTCATGTTACAGGTATGGTGTAATGCTTGAGAAGTTCCAGAAGCATGATCCGTCTGTAATGGGCAGGATTCGGGGATGCGTTGTGGATTCTGCACCTGTTGCAGCACCTGACCCTCAGGTAAATGATATCTGCATTTCTGTAGCTGGGAAAGAACACTGATAATGCTTGCTAAAACTGGAACAATTTTCTCTACAGTCACATACTTAATCTTCTTTGTGGTCGAAGTCACCATTGGTATCAGAATGGATGCTGTTTTACTGTATAAGAATGCTTCTAGTGGTGCTATACTAAAATTTGCTGCATGTGAAATCCTACAAGTAATGCAATATTTTAATTTGGTTAATCATATTGTAACTGCAGAAGTTAATAACTAGACCTTCCTCAAATGTTGTTTTAAGATGTTGGTTGGCTTGAGTTTTCCTTGTCACTTCAGTGTTTGTTGTCATTAGTCTTAAAACTCCAATACCTGTTAATCCTACCTCTTTCATTCCAATTGCTGTCCTTCATTTGTTGTCAGCCCTCTTTAACCCTGTCTATTTTTCTCTGGGGACTAGATTTACCTTTTTGAATTCTTTTCCTTCCTCAAATGGCTGTTTGAGTCTTTCATGAAAGTTATCTGCCTTTTTAATTGTTTTTGGCTTCCCAGGTTTCTTTTGATGGTTTTTGTTCTGTTGACCGTTAAGCATCTAATTCTTGTCTTTGCGTAGGTCTGGGCTTCTGGTTTCTCTGCAGCCTTTCTGAAAAAACATAGTGTAGCAACAAAAGGAACCACAGACGCTAGTGAATCAGTGATGGATGTTTTGGTTGACAGCAAGGGTGTAGTGGCACCCAAACCTGCAGTAACTGAGGCAGCTTTGCTTTTAGTATTGGAGAAGTTCTTTAAAGTGGTCTTGAATATTCCTACGGTGAACAGGTAGTCTATCTTGATATTAAGCAGTCTAGTTTATTTTGGGGTAGGACTATCTGGAAAAAAGAAAAAATTGGCTATACTTTTTGGGGGAAGTGAAATCAGATGCCTGATTAATTGGAGTGATAGTTAAAATGTTGTTCTTAAATTCCTAATCTTTCTTCACACCTTGCGTTTGAATAGTATATGTGCACATATTTTGTTACTGTATGTAAATATGTAGCTATTAATATAAAGGATATCATGTATCCATTGTATATATATTTTAGGAAAACCAAAGTAGCAGCCGTATGTCAGATATGCATACTGATGAGTATTTGCAAGAATTTTTCTAACATCCTGTTGCATTGCAGGAGGCTTTCTGATGTTTTGGGATTACTGTCAGCACGACAACCAAGCTGTCCGCAATTATATATCTACAGCTCTGCAGACAGAGTCATTCCTGCAGGATCTGTGGAGTCGTTTATAAAACAGCAGCGGAGGGCGGGACATGAGGTCAGGGCTTGCAACTTTGTCTCTACACCTCATGTTGATCATTTCAGAAATGACCCGAAGCTGTATACTTCAGAGCTAACACACTTTCTGGAGGACTGTGTGCTTACTGGTTGCAAACAGTCTCATTAACCTAAACTACTGAGTCACTGACCATGACTACTCCAATTCTTTTTCCTCCAAAAGTGTATCCGCTATTCAAATGATTCATTAGCACTCAATTTTTTGGCCCTCATATGTTGTTCACATGGTAGAAGCAAATACACAAATCAGAGGTCATTCTCAGTATTACAGAGGAGTCTCTCAAATTCAAGCTTGATGTCATACTGATATCGGAGCGATGGCTCTTTCATGCCGTGAGCCTTATGTATGCAATTTTCGTTACATTTCATGGTGGCCAAGCCATCATTCTGAAAGAACAAGTGTTTTGTATATCATGGAGATCAATAATACATGAGGACAGGATAAACGAATGTGTATTGAGTGTTAACTGCACATTTGTAGGTTTTATTTTTTGGTCGTGAAACAAATATTATGGAAGCCAAAAGACACAAGGAGGCCCAAACAAAGCCAAGGGCAAACAAACAAGTCTTTCAAAGTCATCTTTAAGAAGATTAAGACATGAGATGGACACATTACAAAAATAAAACAAACTAAAGGCCCAAAAGCTCAAAACATTCAAACCCTAAACAAAATTTCTTCTTCTTCTCTAACTTGCAGCCGTCCTGGAATATCGTCACCGGAGCTCTGATGAAAATCACAAGCAAAGATAGGTACCTAGATGTGGTCTGCAGAGGTGAGAAGGAAAGAGCCTCCATACATTCTCCCGTCGACCAAATACAAAAAAACTCATATAAAAGAGTGACAACAACAAAGCCAAAATAACACATTTGTAGCTGGTAATGTATCATTTGGCAGCCCCTAGTGATTGGGAAGGGCCACAACCCAGAGGCCAGAAGTCCAGAACCATTCATGGTTTCCATTCCTTGCTTTTGTATGGTATAGAGTAATAGGCAATGAATGATGCGTCTGGCATGGTTGGTGAGGTCAATGATTAGTGTTATTGTTAAGGAAGCATGAGTTGGCGCAACAATGACACCCCATCTACCTTTTCTTTCCTTGGTGGTAGCAAATTTACCTAAAGGCCCCAACCAAAACACACAGAAAAGGGCAAACCCTAAATCCTCCGTCCCCAAATCAAATGGAGAGCATGGGCAGCATCAACGAGACACTGAGAGATGACGAGCTACGAGCGGTGCTGGGAAAGCTGGACAGCCAGAGGGACAAAGAGGTGTTCGGGTTGGTGTGCAAGAGGTGGCTTCACTTGCAGAGCACCGAGAGGAGGAGGCTCTCCGCACGTGCGGGGCCTCACATGCTCCGCAAATTGGCCGCCCGGTTCTCTCGCCTTCACGAGCTCGACCTCTCCCAGTCCCTCTCCAGGTCCTTCTATCCTGGTGTCACCGACTCTGACCTCTCCGTCATTGCCAATGGCTTCAAGTCCCTCAGGCTCCTCTCCCTCCAAAACTGTAAAGGTATCTTACTTACCATACTTGGATCTATCTTTGTTACCATTCTGGGTTCTTTTGGTGGTTTTGTTACTTCAGTAATTGAATAGCTACACTCTTCATAAGACAACTAAATCAGTTTAGTGCTTTTCGATTATTTATAGGAGTTACTGATGCTGGAATCATTGCAATTGGATCTGGTCTTTCGTCACTACAGTCTCTAGATGTATCATATTGCAGAAAGTTAACAGACAAAGGATTATCAGCTGTTGCTCAGGGCTGCTCTGGCCTTCGGGCACTGCATCTTGCTGGCTGTAGATTTATAACCGATGTGTTATTACATGCTCTTTCATTGAATTGTCACTCTTTACGGCACTTGGGTCTGCAGGGCTGTACTAATATATCTGATTCTGGACTTGCTGATCTTGTAAATGGATGTCATCAGATCGAGTTTTTAGACATGAACAAATGCAGCAACATCGGAGACATTGGCGTTTCCAGTGTCTCCAAGGCATGTTCATCTTCTCTCAAGACACTCAAGCTATTGGACTGTTACAAAGTCGGGGATGAGTCTATAATATCCTTGGCCAAATTCTGCCAAAATCTTGAAACCTTAATCATTGGTGGCTGCCGTGACATATCTGATGCATCAGTGAAATTGCTGGCCTCTTCTTGTAAGAGTAGTCTCAAGAACTTGCGGATGGATTGGTGTTTAAATATCACAGACTCTTGTTTGAGCTGCATTCTGGTTGAGTGCAGAAATCTTGAGGCTCTTGACATTGGGTGCTGCGAGGAGGTGTCAGATGCTGCCTTTCAGGGCTTAAACGGTGGTGAAGTCGAGCTGACCCTGACCTTAAAGGTCTTAAAGGTTAGCAACTGCCCGAAAATCAGTGTGGCAGGCATAGCTATGGTTTTGGAGAAATGCGAGATGTTAGAATACTTGGATGTAAGGTCATGCCCACAAATTACGAAGGCGGGTTGTGATGAGGCCGGATTGCAGTTTCCTCAATCTTGTAAAGTCAACTTCACCGGGAGTTTAAGGGAGCCTGATGTCTTACTTTGAGCTGCCTCAAAGCTTGCTTGCAAGTCCTGCCCTGTTTTTTTATGTTGGAATCTGATAAGATGTTGGTTTATCGTGTACATGATGTTTCTTCTATTGTAATTAGGGTTAAAATAAAGGACGGCTAAAAATGGAAAGTGGGAGTGTGGATTACAATTTGAGGAGCGTGGATTTCACTTTCCAAACTAAAACATGGAATTCTTGTGAAAATAATTTCTACAAGTAGAACAGGATTGTAGGCTTTTCATTTTAGTGGACCGCATTTCTATTAAAATCAAGATGTACAGGAAAGAACTTCTGTTAGGGTGATATGAGATTGCTACTTTTCACCAGAACTGTCAATTTGTTTAATGCAATCGGGTAAGTAAACGAATTTTGTTTATATTGATTTTTTGCAGAGTTGATCTTTATTGGGTATTTCAACTTTTAAATGGGTAAGATTACGATTCACATGGGTAAAAGTATATCAGACGCACACGTACATACTTGGCACCTATTGTGCAACAATTTGAGATTCCTCCTGCAACAATTCAACTTTTGCCTATATTCTATGGGAAGGAGAATGAGAATCTTTATAACCATCTCAAATTCTGGACCCAAGTTTTTTTCCGTATCTTATGACACGTTTACTTACTTGAAATGAAAAATAAACTGGAGGCAAGTGTCACGAGAGAAGATTTGAATTGACATCGATTCCATATGGTTAGTTTGGATAATTTCTAAACTCATCTCCCTTCTTCATAATCAAATTGTTATTATTCAGGAATCGATCAGATAAGGTTATGAGACATAGGCTAGCTCTGATTCCTTCACATGTTAGTAAATACACAAACAAGAGCAAAGTGAAAGTTACCACGACCAAACGACATGTAAGTCCTAAGAGTATCTTTACCAATGCTAGCCATTTTTAAGTTAAATTTTAGTCAAATCAATTAAAATATCACTTTAGCTAGACACTTTAGAAATATGGCTGCATCAATGCTCTCTATTTTAACTAGCATTACATCAACGTTATTCTTTAAATAGAAATTAAATAGTTTAAATATATTTATATATCACATAAAATATCTTACAAGGAATATATTAAATTATAGCTAGTCACATCTGATTCATCTCGCTAGCTAAAAGTTATAATATCTTAAGTTTGGCTAGCCTGTTAGAGCTCTTAAAATATAAAAAAATGCTAAACATGTTTTCTAAAATAGTTAAAAACTAAAATAGACTCTAACCGAACCGAAGTACAGGAAAAGGAGACCGAGAGAAGTAGGAAGGTGTAGGAATTAGTTTAAACTCGTTCTATATTTTCTGAGGCGTCATATTTCGCTCAATATTATTAGTAATCGTAGCCTCAAACTCATTTCTAGGGTTTCGCACCAACACCACCATCGACGACGGAAGCGATCGTCTCCATTTCGCAGATCGTTGCCTCCGTCGTGTCTTGGTTTCAGAGGACGGACGTTTGCCTCTTGGATCTCCAACACGGCGTGCCGTTTCAGGTGTTCTGGTCTTCGATTAGATCGATACGAGGGTTCCCGATTGCTGAGGAGAGCACGCACGATGCGGTAAGCTTCTCTATTTGGCTTTGGAGGATCGATATGAGTTAGAAGGGTTCTAATTTAATTACTTAAGCTTTTAGTAATCGTTTGGTGTTTCATCTAATTGTGAATTTGTGATCAATGGTTGCAGGTTAGAGTTTCATATTCTGGCCTACAATAGCTGATTGAACGTATTCAATGGCAATATAATTAGCAATTATGAGTCTGTGGTTTACAATGACCGAGTGTTTTCGCTGCTCAAAACTTGTGAGTGTGTATGTTGATTGTCATTGCTCCTGATGTTTGATGTTTCCACTTGGTTATTTGGTCAGAGTGAAATTCTGTAGGGGAAATTCTTAGTAGATATTTGGTAGATGCAGTTGCCTTCGTCGAGCTAGTAGATAGATCTTGTTTGCTGTAGGCAGCTTAAAACTTGTGATTTATTAGTTGATGTTGGTCGTTTGTGGTATAATTTATATCACTCAGTTGCCTGCTTGGAAATAAATGAGACCCTCTTTCTATCGAATTAATAGATGCAGTTACAATTGCCGAGGTAGCACAAGAGAGCGCATAAAATGATTCTTTTTTGTTGTCTATTTTTCAGTTTCTTCAGCTCCATCCTTTTTGGTAGGATTCCTCCTGCGAGTAGGCTGAATGCAGGACCGGTATATTCAGACAAGAGACAGGTAAGAGAAATTTATATGTATATCATTTTTCAGAGTTTTTCATAGAAGCATTGCATAGATTAATATTACTCGTTTCCCTATGTTTATGAGTAAAGATTTGTTTCTTGTTTCTTCAACAGTGATGGTCATTTTTTGAGTATCAGTCTGGCCCGGCAGTGATCTCACTGTAGTATTTTTTTTGTTTTTTGTTTTTTGTTTTTCAAACTTTCTTATGTCCAACCTTTTGACTATCAATAACTAAACCATTCAAAGACTATCATTTGTTGTTTGGTCAACCTTCTATATATCCTTCATAAATGTGTATCATTCTTCTGTTTGCTAGGTGATCAGTAACTTGACAAGTCGTTGAAGTAGAGCAAAACATAGTCTTATATGATCATTTGATTATTAATAAAGGTAATAGTTACAGAGAATTTTACTGCTTTTGGGGCATTGGTTTTGGTTAGTGATTCACTTGAGTTGATTCATGTGGACTCTTATCTCATATATTCTATGATTTATATACAAATAGTTGGGCACATGCACTTTGATTTGTGTCTATGTTCGTCAGATATAATGTTTTAATGTGTCCATTCTCTTGTCTGTAATTTTCTTTTTGGCTGTTAAACTGTTAGTAATGCGTCAAATATAATGTTTTAGTGTGTTTCACGGTCTTTTCCTTGTTGATAAAAGAGTGAAATTTTATCACTATTGATACTCTTCTATTGAAGAGTGAAAAAGATAGTATTTGCTACCCTCCTGTGCATGGTGCACAAGCTTTTCTTGATGAATTATGTGCTACTGCTAGAGCTAGGAGATCCTCCTCCTGTTCTAATGTTTAGTTGTTATGCTGCTTTTGTTTTTGTTTGAGCCTTTTTGGGCTCCGTTTGTAACCAAAAAAAAAGAAACAAAGATAGTATTTGTTTATCTTGTCTTTGTATTGTATGACTGCCATATACGGATGGCATTTTACTTGTTAATTTTTGAATTCTGCATCTGCTCAAGTGATCTTGTCTTTCCAGTACTGTTGTATCGTCTCTGTTTCTGAAATGGGTGTGGCCAATTGGTATTGCTGGACTCAGGGTTGCTCTTTTAAATGTTTTATATTCCAATTATAATCCAACTCGCCTGCAAATTTTATTCATTTATTCTCTTGTCTTTATCCAAAGAATTGTCTGTTATACCGTAAGACATATTTCAGAATTCGAGTTTAACATTTGTCCATTGAAATTGCTAGACTGAGTTTAAAATCAAAGAGGGAACCCCTAATGCCCTATACGTTATTCAGATAAAACAGCCCAGATGGTACACCCAAATGTAAGATTTAGTGCAAATTTTTCAAATGGCGGCATAGTCACTATTTGACTCTATGCCTTAGAAGTGTGGTTTTTTTTTTGTTTGAATGTAACTTTTAGATGTTTATAACGCTTCCGAAAATGTCAAGAACAATTTGACGGCCCAATCGTCAACAACTGAGACTAATTGACGCAATGATGGAAGATGGGGCGATTGATCACTCAGCACCAGTTGAAGAACTCGAAATAGTCCAGTTGAAGGCCCGTTTAATATATGAAGCCAGCCCACCTGTTGGACAAATAAAATGTTGGGCAGCAAAACCCAAGGCCCAGATGATCATAAACATCTTAAGGCCCAACTGATGGCCCATATATCTGCAAACATAACGGCGCATTAATTGTTAGATCCCGACCAGGTGTCGGCATGTGTTAAATCGTTGTCAGGTGGCGGCGCATTTAATATCTAATCATTGCAGGTGTCGGGGCATTTAATGATCAGAGCATTTAATGGCCCATATAATTTATGAAGCAGCCCAATTTTTGGCCCAAATGACGTTGGATACATTTGAAGGCCCAACTAAAGGTCCATACCACAGTGGCGGCGTAATAAATGCTTCATCCCGACCAGGTGTCGGCACAATAAATGTCTAATCATTACCAGGCGTCAGCGCATTAAATGATAAGAGCATAAAACGGCCCAATTGAAGCCCCATATAAGGTGTGAAAAGACCCAACAGTAAGCCCAATTCACGTGTGAAAACATCTTAAGGCCCAAAGAAAGGCCCATATCAACAGAATTACGGCGCATTTAATGATTGATCCAGTCGACGCATTAAAGTTTTAATCATTCAGGCTTCGGCTCATTAATGCCTAATCATTGCAGGTGAAGCGGCCCAATTAAAGGCCCATATAATGTGAAGCGGCCCAAATTTCGGTCCAATTGACGAACCTCATAAGGCCCAACTTAGGCCCATACATCCACAAAATGACGGCACATTAAATCTTTGATTCCGACCAGATGTCATTCATAATCACACTAGTGTTTGACAAAAACCACATTGTTTCCCTTACATATGGTCTATATATAACTCGTATTCTCGGTCTTTATAATGACTTTGAAAAATTATATAAAAAATACGGCTCGAGATTTTTTAGTTTCTGTCAGTTTGAGAAGAGCTAATATATCATGACCTAAATATGAGAAATTTTTCGTGAAAAAATAACAACATGCGTTTTGGCCCAAAAAACGTGTGCTATACCCACAGTTTCTGATGAAAAATGAGTTTTTGACAAAAAAATTTAAAGTGGGAGAAAATTCAAGAGTGGACACCTACGAGGCAAAATCATTCATAACCACACTAGTGTTTGACAAAAATCACATTTTTTCCCTTACATATGGTCAATATTTGACTCGCATTCTCGGTCTTTATAGTGACTTCGAAAAATCATATAAAAAAATCGGCTCGAGTTCTGTCAATTCGAGAAGTGCTAAAATATCAAGACCTAACTATGAGAAATTTTTTGTGAAAAAATAAGAACATGCGTTTTGGCCCAAAAACATGTGCTATACGGTTTCTGCTGAAAAACGAGTTTTTGACAAAAAAATTTGAAGTGGGAGAAAACTCAGGAGTGGGCACCTATGAGGCAAAATCATTCATAACCACACTAGTGTTGGACAAGAATCACATTTTTTCCCTTACATATGGTCTATATTTGACTCATATTCTCGGTCTTTATAGCGACTTCGAAAAATTATATAAAAAAATCGGCTGGAGATTTTTTAGTTCTGTCTGTTCGAGAAGTGCTAAAATATCAGGACCTAAATATGAGAAATTTTTTGTGAAAAAATAAGAACATGCGTTTTGGCCAAAAAAACGTGTGCTATAGCCCACAGTTTCTGATGAAAAATGAGTTCTTGGAAAAAAAAATTTAAAGTGGGAGAAAACTTAGGAGTGGGCCCCTATGAGGCAAAATCATTCATAACCACACTAGTGTTTGACAAAAATCACATTTTTTACCTTACATATGGTCTATATTTGACTCGCATTCTCGGTCTTTATAGAGGTCAAAACAACCCTAGGCGTGTAAAGGAAGCGCCTCGACGGGTCATGACGTCCCCTTGGCGGCCCTAAACAGGTCAAGGCGTCCTCTTGGCGTCCCTAGACGGGTCAAGGTGGCCCTAGGCGGGCCTAGAAGGGTTAAGGTGTGTAAGGGCAGCCCCTTGGCAGGTCTAGGTGGGTTATGGCACCCCCTTAGTTGCCCTAGGTGGGCCTGGCTGGGTAGAGGAGGGTCAAGGCGGGCCAAGACGGCTCAAGGCGGGTTAAGGTGTGTCAAGGCAGCTCCTAGATGGGTCAAGGCTGCCCCTAGACGGGTTAAGGCGGCCGACGTCCCCTTGGCGGTCCTAGGTGGGTCTTGGCTCCCCCTTGGCTGCCCTAGGTGGGCCTAGCAGGGCCGAGGATGGTCAAGGAGGCCCAAGGCTGGTCAAGACTGGTCAAAGCGATCTAAGGCGGGTTAAGGCGTTCCCTTGGCAGCCCTAGATGGGTCATCGCGACCCCTTGGCGAGTCATGGCGGTGTTTTGGTGGCCCTAGGCTGGTGTAGGAGGGCCAATAAGGCCTAGGCGGGTCTAGAAGGGTCATGGCGGCCCAAGACGGTTCAAGGTTGTTCATGGCGGGCAAAGACGAGCCAAGGGGGGTCAAGGTGGGCCAAGGCGAGTAAAGGCGGGTCAAGGCGGGCCAATGTGGGTTAAGGTGGCCCTATAGAGGCCTTAGGCAGCCCCTTGGCGGGTCTAGGTGGGTGAAGGTGGCTCAAGGTGGTTAAAGGCGGGTGAAGTGGCCAAGGCGGTTAAAGGCTGGTGAAGGGGGCCAAGGCGGGCAAAATCGGGTCAAGGCGTGTCAAGGCGGCCCAAGACGGGTTATGGCGGCCCCTTGGCTACCCTAGACGGGTCATGGAGACCCCTTGGCGAGTCATGGCGGCTTCTCGGTAGCCCAAGGTGGGTTTAGGAAGGTCAAGGCGGCCCAAAGCGGGTCTAAGAGGGACAAGGCGACCCAAACCGGTTAACGGCGGCCCAAGGCGGTCCAAAGAGGGTTAAGGCTGTCGAAGGCGGTTCAAGGTGGGCAAAGGCGGACCAAGGAAGGCAAAGGCGGGTCCAAGCCGGGCCAAGGCGGGTCAAGACGGCCCAAAGAGGGTTAAGGCGGGCCAAGGCAGGTCAAGGTGGCTCCATGGCGGCCCTAGGTAGCCCCTTGGCGGGTTTAAGAGGGTCAAGGCGGCCCAAAGCGGTTCAAGGCGGCCAAAGGCGGTCGAAGGCGGGTCAAGAGAGGACAAGGCGGCCCAAGCTGGTTCAAGGAGAGTAAAGGCCGACAAAGGCGGGTCAAGGCAAGTAAAGGTGGGCAAAGGTAGTCCAAGGCAGCCCAATGGCGGCCCTAGGCAGCCCCTTGGCGGGTCAAGGCGGGTCTAGGAAGGTCAAGGCAGGTCTAGGAAGGTCAAGGCAGCCCAAGTTGGTTAAAGGCTGATCAAGGGGGCCAAGGAGGGCCAAGGCGGGTGTAGGAGGGTCAAGGCAGCCCAAGGCGGTTAAAGGCGGGTCAAGGGGGCCAAGGCGGCCCAAAGCGGGTCAAGACGGCCCAAGACGGGTTAAGGCAACCATTGGCTGCCCTAGTAGGGTCATGGAGACCCGTTGGCGAGTCATGGCGGCTTCTTGGTAGCCCTAGGCATGTCTAAGAGGGTCAAGCCGGCCCAAGGCGGTTAACAAAGGCCCAAGGCGGTCCAAGGCGGTTCAAGGTGGGCAAAGGCGGAGTAAGGAAGGCAAAGACGGGTCCAAGCCGGGCCAGGCGTCCCAAGGTGGGTCAAGGCGTGCCAAGGCAAGTCAAGGTGGCTCCATGGCGGCCATAGGTAGCCCCTTGGCAGGTCTAGGAGGGTCATGACGGCCCAAAGCGGTTCAAGGCGGCCTAAGGCGGGTCAAAGTGGGCCAAGTAGGGGTGGACTTTGTGAGACCGAAAAACCGAAAACCGGCCATGACCGCACCGCATCGACCAGAGGAAACCGAAACCGGACAAAACCGGCTGATCGGTGCCGAAAACTGCACCGAACCGGCCACTGCGGTGCCGGTTTGCGGTTCAGTGTCCCCAGAAAACTGGTCTAACCGAACCGAACCGACTTTTTTTAATTAATATAAATAGTTAATTAATAGATATATATATATGTGTGTGTCATGTTTTGAATGGTTGTAAATATGCCTACCATAGGCCTGCACATACACGATTATCTCTCTAATCTAAATCTTAAAACCTAGCCTCTTCTCAGACTCTCAATTCTCTATTCTTCCGCCTCTCTTCTCTTTTCAAACCCAAAACCAAAAAACCCAGCAATTTTGGTGAATTTGGTGAATTCTCTATTCTTCCGCCTCTCTTCTCAGCTGGGCTATTATTGCGTCTAAATTCAAGGATAAAATGACGAGGCAGTGCAGGAGAAGGTGAATTTCAAAACCCAAACATAATGTTGAAAACGATTTCTGCTAAGCATGTCTTCCTCACTCTGTTTACTTTTCGGTTGTGTTCAATTATTGAAGGGTGATTGTTTTGTCTGCTACTTTGTTGGTTTCTAATGTGGCCTTTAATGTTGCAGGTGGTACACATATTTGAACTCGGACTTCAAGAAGGGAGGATGCTCACCGAAGGAAGATTTGCTTTTATGTGAGGTAATTGGTACATAACTTTTCCAGAAATTTTCTCTGGGATAGTAGGTGGGAGTGTAGGACTACTAGTCTTGTGTAAAGTTACATAGTAATACTAAGGATAGACCTTTTGATTGCATAGTATGTCTACTTAAAGTTCAACAATAGTATCAACCACTGTTTATCATTGTCTACTCCCATCATTGAAATCAAGGTGATCTGATGTGCAGGCTCAGAAGATATTTGGTAACAGATGGATCAAGATAGCGAAGGTGGTTTCAGGAAGGTGAATATTAGCATTTTGTTCTATATGCTAGGGCAATCACACAGCTCTCTCATATTAGTAATTAATGAGACGCTTAACATTTTGAAATTGTTCTGTTTCTGCAGAACTGATAATGTTGTGAAAAACCGGTTTTCCACCTTATGCAAGAAGAGAGCAAATACGAGGCCAGCCTATGGTAACTCAATCCTCCTACTGAAGAGAGCATAACTCCAGCGACCTAACTCAATCCTCCTACTCCAGCCTCCACTGTCAGTCTTATAACTCAAGCATAACTCAAGGTAATATCTTATTTTCTAGTCTCATAGATTAATATTTGCAGATTAGATTAAATGAAGAAATCGTATCTTGTTTTATTTAATGGATTAAACTAAGTGTACCCTGCAACTTAGACAAAATATGTAAAATAGAAATATAGAATCACATAAAGCATTAGGGTTATTTAAAGCACAAGTTGATTTCTTTAATCCTTGATAATCTCATCCTTTTTATTTAATCTTGGATAGTTTAATCTTTGGAATTTGTCTCATTTCCTTGAATTTGTGTCTTTCTTAAAGGTAATGGAGCCGGTTGATAATCTCAATCGAAACTCTAGTCCACATGTTACAGTTCCAATCCCAAACCCTTCAACACAACATCCAGTTCCAATCCTAGAAGATGAAGGCGCCTCAAATAAGAAGCAAAAAAAATGTGAAGCTTGGGCACATTATAAAATGATGAAGGAGGATGGTGTGACTGATAGGAATGATAGAGCCATGTGCAATTATTGTCGTACGCCAATAATGTGCGCTTCTAGGAAGAATGGAACTAGTGCCATCGGTAAACATCTCAAGATCTGCAAAAAATCACCATTATATGAGGTGAAGGACAAAAGGTAGAGTACCATAAGATTTGAAAAGGCAGAAGATGGAACGGCTAAGGTGAAGTTGTGGAAGTTTAACCCGGACAGAGCTAAACTTATGTGTGTAAGGTACATCATAAGAGATGAGCTTTCGTTTAGTCTTGTTGAGAAGCAGGGTTCAAAGATTTTATGGAAGAAATATGTCCAGATTTCATAATTCCGAAGCCTAAAGCAATTGCCAAAGCAGTATGGAGCCTTTTTCAGGAAGAGAAATTGAAGCTGAATGGTATATTAAAAGGAAGGAGGGTTTCAGTCACTACTGATACATGGACGTCGATTTAGAATGTTAATTATTTAGTCCTTACAGCTCATTTCATGGATGATGACTGGGTGTTGCACAAGCGTATTATTAACTTCGCAGTGATTGGAAATCATATGGGGGATAGCATTGGCAAACTTGTTGAGGTTTTCTTGATGAATTGGGGGATCGACAAGATTTTTACCATCACTGTTGATAATGCCTTGTCTAATGATGTGGCCGTTGAGTTCATGAAGAAGAGATTGACAGCCTGGAGGACTTTACAGCTCGGTGGTGACTATCTGCATCTAAGGTGTTGTTGTCACATTATCAATTTAATCGTACAAGATGGTATAAAGGAGTTGAATGCGTTTATTCAAGGGATCCGGAATGCTGTTAGGTACATTAGACACTCATCTCAAAGGTTGGACAGGTTTAGAGAAATGGATGTTCTTGAAAAATTGGATCCACAGGCTAATGTGGGTCTAGATGTGGTGACAAGATGGAATTCTACTTATTTGATGTTGGTAGCAGCTAAGAAGTATCAGAGGGGGTTTGAAAGATTAGGAGAGGAAGATGTAGGTTATGTCAACACCTTTAAAGACCCAAAAACTGGAGATCAAAAGCTGATTGGGCCTCCTGATAGTGCTGATTGGGAAAATGCTGAAGCGGGCATTGATTACTTAAAAGTATTTCATGAAGCTACCCTACATCTTAATGCTTCAAAATCAATTACATCAAATCAAGTACTTCATGAGTTCACTGGTATTCATATGCACTTGGTTGCACGCATTAACAATGAGGAGGATGCAGTTTTGTATGAGGTTGAAAAAGTTATGAAGCTGAAATTTGACAAGTACTGGGGAAAGTTTGAGAAAGTAAATCAGCTTATGCTTGTAGCCAATGTTCATGATCCCCGTTGGAAGTTAGACTACATTCCACATTGTTATATCGATGTGGGAACTAAGCAAGAGGATATTGAGCGGATTTCTTCTCAAGTTAATGAGCTACTTGTGAAGTTATATAAGGAGTACAAGGAATTTTATCCACAGGTTGGCAACGCATACATGGAAGCTGATTCAGTTGCCCCAATGGACATCGATGGTTTTGCTAATCAGCCAATAGTTGATGTCCGGGTTGAAAGGCTCAACAAATTTGTTGCATTGAGGAAAGCTAAGAAAGTTGTTGAGATTTGTAATGAGGTGGACAAGTACTTGATGGAGGCTCCTGAAAATCCAAAAAATAAGGGATTTGAATTGTCTGCTTGGTGGAAAGAAAATACTCCAAGGTATCCTATTTTATCCAAAGTAGCGAAGGATGTGTTTGACATTCCAGTCTCCACGGTTGCATCAGAATCTGCCTTCAGCTTGGGAAAATGAATAGCGGATCAATTTAGGAGTTCTTTGACTCCTAAAATGGTTGAAGCACTGGTTTGCTGTTGTGATTGGTTAAGGGCCAAGGAATTTTGTGTTTTTAAAGAGCCAAGTGCAGAAGCTCTTGAACTATACAAAGAGTCGAGGCTGGTAAGAAAATTTAAGTTCAAGAACTCCTCATTTATATTTTGTTAACAAATTAGAGTGTTCTAACCTAATCTTGTTTAACTTAATCGTTTCAGAAATGGAAAAACTTCAATTGACTGCTTAACAAAGCAAATGAACATTCAACAATGTTTTGTCAACTTTCAGGTATAATACTGTTACTAATTTCACTTGTTTCATTTTGTTTCTTTGTTACTATTTGGAGTCCAGAACATTATTTAAAGTAGGTTATCATGTTACTGTCATATTTTATTGTAGTTATGGAAAAGTAACATGATCAGATGGTAATTTAACCTTCTACATATGTGATGTGTAATGGGAACAGGGAGGGATTTGATATGTGTAATGGGAACAGGGAGGGATTTGATATGTGTATAATGCAGATTTGTGTATATGTATTTTGAACAGGGAGGGATTTGCTGAGGGCAAGGATCTCGTGGTGACTGTTATATCTGCAATGGGAAACCTGTGCAAGACCTGTGTTATTTTGTTAAACTTGATGCTATATCAGTAGCTGTCTCTGATGGCAAGACTATTTTTTTGTTAAAGTTGATGTTATATCAGTAGCTGCTTCTGATGGCAATGAACCTTTGTTCAAATGGTATTTTAGTTATGCTAACAGGATGATATTTCTATGTTTCCATAACTCCTTGAAGTATTGAACTCTTTTCTTTTCTTTTCATTTGCCAAGTGAAAGTTATTACGGAAAATAGGTTATGTAACCGAAACCACACCGAATTTCGGTTAACCGACATGTGCAGTTTCTTATATGTATTTTGCGGTTTCGGTCTTGAGAAATAGGTAACCGAGGGGTGCGGTGCGGTTCTTGCTCTAAAACCGCACCGATTGGACCGAGTCCACCCCTAGGGCCAAGGCAGGACAAGGTGGGTCAAGGTAGCCCAAGCTGGTTCAAGGCAAGTAAACGCGGGTCAAGGCGAGTTAAGGCGGCCTAAGGCGGTCCCATGGTGGCCCTAGAAGGGTCATAGAGACCCCTTGGCGAGTCATGGCGGCTTCTTGGTGGCCCTAGGCGGGTTTAGGAGGGTCAAGGCGGGTGTAGATGGGTAAAGGTGGGCCAAACCGGGTCAAGGCGGCCCATGGCGGTCCAAGGCGGGTCAAGGCGGGTCAAGGTGGCCCAAGATGGGCCAAGGCGGCCCAAGGCGGGTCAAGGCGGCACCTTGGCAGCCCTAGAAGGGTCATGAAGACCCCTTGACAAGTCATGGCGGCTTCTTGGTGGCCCTAAGCGGGTCTAAGAGGGTCAAGGCGTCCCTAGGAGGGTCAAGGCGTCCCTAGGAGGGTCAAGACGGCCCAAGGAGGTTCAAGGCGGGTAAAAACGGTCCTCAAGGCCGGCCAAGGCAGGTCAAGGCGGGTTAAGGCGGCCCCTTGGCGGGTCTAGGAGGGTCAAGGCGGCCCAATGTGGTTAAATGCGGGTCAAGGGGGTCAAGGTGGGTCAAGGCGAGTGTAGAAGGGTCAAGGCAACCTAAGGCGGTTAAAGGCGGGTCAAGGCAGGTTAAGGCAGCCCTAGATAGGCCTAGGAGGGTCATGGCGACCCCTTGGCGAGTCAAGGAGGCTTCTTGGTGGCTCTAGGCTGGTTTAGGAGGGTGAAGGCGGCCCTAGGCGGATCTAGAAGGGTTAAGGTGGCCCAAGCCGGTTCAAGGCGGGCCAAGGCAGGTGAAGGCGGGTCAAGAAGGATTAAGGCGGTTCAAGACGGGTCAAGGTGGCCCAAGGCTGTCCAAGGCGGGTCAAGGCAGCCCCATGGCGGCCCTACACGGGTCATGGCAGGCTCTAAGGAGGTCAAAATGGCCCTAGCCGTGTAAAGATAGCCCCTTGGCAAGTCAAGAACCCTTGGCGTCCTTAGGTGTGTCAAGGCAGCCCCTTGGCGGCCCTAGAAGGGTCAAGGTCGCCGTAGGCGTGCCTAGGAGGGTCAAGGCGTGTAAAGGCAGCCTCTTGGCGGCCCTATATTGGTCATGGCGCCCCCTTGGCTACCTTAGGAAGGCCTAGAAGAGCCGAGGAGGGTCAAGGCGGCCTAAGGCTGGCCAAGACGGGCCAATTCGGGTCAGGGCGGCCTAAGGCAGGTTAAGGCGTCCCTTGGCGAGTCATGGCGGCTTCATGTTGGCCCTAGGCGGGTCTAGGAGGGTCAAGGCGGCCCTAGAAGGGTATAGGATGGTTAAGACGGGTCAAGACGGTCCAAGGCGAGTTAAGGCGGGCCAAGGCAGGTCATGGAGGGTCAAGGCGGGTCAAGGCGGTCATGGCGGGCCCTAGGAGGGTCTAGGAGGGTCATGGCGGCCCAAGGAGGTTCAAGGTGAGTAAAGGCGGGCCAAGGCAGATCAAGGAAGACAATGGTGGTCTAAGGCAGCACATGGCGGTCCAAAGCGGGTAAAGGCGTCCCCTTGGCGGCCCTAGACGTGTCAAGGCAGCCCTTGGCGGCCCTAGGCAGGTCAAGGCGGCCTCTTGGCGGCCCCAGACGGGTCAAGGTTGCCCTAGGCGGGCCTAGGAGTGTCAAGGCGTGTAAAGGCAGCCCCTTGG
>NC_020494.1:22443560-22444712 GCF_000184155.1 Fragaria vesca subsp. vesca | reverse complement strand
CCAGGCGAGTCAAGGCTGCTTCTTGGTGGCCTTAGTCGTCCCAATGCGGTTCAAGGCGGGTCAAGGTGGCCCAGGCGGGAAAGGGCTGGCCAAGGCGGGTAAAGGAAGGCCAAGGCGGGTCAAGGTTGTCCAAGGCGGGTAAAGGCGGCCCAAGGCGGTCCATTGCTAGTTAAGGCGGGCCAATGCGGGTCAAAGCCGCCCAAGACGGGCCAAAGCGGGAAAGGGCGGCCCTAGACTGGTCAAGGTAACCCCATGGCGGCCCTAGGCGGGTCATGGCAGGCCCTAGAGAGGTCAAAACAGCATTAGGCTTGTAAAGGCAGCCCCTCAGTGGGTTAAGACGTCCCTTTAGAGGCCTTAGGGGGTCAAGGCGAGTAAAGGCGTCCCCTTGGCGGCCCTAGGCATGTCAAGGTAGCCTTTGGCGGCCCCAGACGGGTCAAGGTGACCCTAAGCGGGCCTAGGAGTGTCAAGGCGTGTAAAGGCATCCCCTTGGTGGCCCTAGATGGCTCATGGCGCCCCCTTGGAGGCTCTAGAAGAGCTGAGGAGGGTCAAAGCGGCCCAAGGCGGGTTACGGGGGGCCAAGACGAGTCAAGGACGCCTAAGGCGAGTTAAGATAGCCCCATGGTGGCCGTAGAAGGGTCATGGATACCCCTTGGCGAGTCATGGCGGCTTCTTGGTGGCCCTAGGCGGATCTAGGATGGTTAAGGCGGGTCTAGACGAGGAAAGGCGGGACAAAGCGGGTCAAGGCAGCCTATGGCTGTCCAAGGCGGGTCAAGGCTGCCCAAGACGGGCCAAGTCAGGTCAAAGTGGCCCCATGGAAGACGTAGGCAGCCCCTTGGCGGCCCTAGGAGGGTCATGGTGAGTCATGGCGGCTTCTTGATAGCCTTAGGCGGGTCTAGGAGGGTCAAGGCGGCCTTAGGTGGGTCTAAGAGGGTTAAGGCGGCCTAAGGCGGTTCAAGGTGGCCTAAGGCGGGTCAAGGTTGCTCCATGGCGGCCCTAGGCAGCCCTTGGCGGGCCTAGGAGGGTCAAGGCGGCCCTAGGCGTGCCCAGGAAGGTCAAGACGGCCCTAAGCGGGTCTAGGAGGGTCAAGGCGGCCCAAAGCGGTTCAAAGTGGGTCAAGGCGGCCTAAGGCGGTCTAAGGCAGGACAAGGCGGG
>NC_020494.1:22421183-22442493 GCF_000184155.1 Fragaria vesca subsp. vesca | reverse complement strand
TTTGATGAAAAACAAGTTTTTATCGAAAAAAATTAAAGTTGGAGAAAATCCAAGAGTACCTATGAGGCAAAATCATTCATAACCACACTAGTGTTTGACAAAATCACATTTTTTCCTTTACATATGGTTAATATTTGACTCATATTCTCGGTCTTTATAGTGACTTCGAAAAATTATATAAAAAAATTGGCTCGAGATTTTTTAATTCTGTCAGTTCGAGAAGTGCTAAAATATCATGACCTAAATATGAGAAATTTTTTGTGAAAAATAAGAACATGCATTTTGGGCCAAAAAAATTATGCTATAGCCCACAGTTTTTGATGAAAAACGAGTTTTTGACAAAAAAAAAAAATTAAAAGTGGGAGAAAATTCAAGAGTGGGCACCTATGAGGTAAAATCATTCATAACCACACTAGTGTTCGACAAAAATCACAATTTTTTCCTTTCATATGGTCAATATTTGACTCGTATTCTCGCTTTATTTTTTTTCACCAAAAAAAGTTAAAACTTACTGAATCTTATGCGGGCTAGGCTGAAATGTGTCACGTCTAGACGGTCCAAGGTGAAGTGGGCCTTTTCGCACATTAAAGTTCACCTTACACAAATAAAAAAAACTTAAATTTATATAACCAAAAATTTTTCAGGGCTACGGGAGGACCACGTGGCAATCTGACATGGTCATACTTTCCAATCAAATTTAGACATGTGGATTTTCTTCATGAAAAATTATTTCAGCTATTTTGTTAAAGACCATTTTGGGTTTTATGTTGTTTTTTAAATACTAAACCCTAATCCCTAGACCCTAAACCCTAGACCCTTAAACCCTATACCCTAAACCCTAAACCCTAACCCTAATCTCTAAACCCTAAACCCTAGGTTGAACTTGCTAAATACCCATGAATGTCATTTCACAAAAAATAGAAAATATTAGTTTACATTTTAGTTGTAAAAAATCCACATGTCTAAATTTGATTTGAATGTAGGACCACGTCAGATTGTCACGTGGTCCTCCCGTAACACTTAAAAATTTCTCCAAAACAGGGGGACTGTCTGTGGTGGGTGACAATCCCCGATTATGACAAGGAGTGCAACACTTGTACTTGGCCGTGCCGTGATGCCCGGTTCAAGAAGACGGAGTTGCCGTTGAGATGAATGCCAGGTTGTGATGGTGTGCGAGTTGAACGGACGTCTGCTTCGCTCTCTCTTTGCCCTTTGGATTCAAATGTAGCCACTCTGCATTTCAGTGCCCCAAAGAAGGAGATGATCAAAGACTTGAGAGGTTGTTCAAGACGACTATGGGATGGGAGACGTTGAAGCATCAACTTGTTTCACCAGATTGTCTTTGAAACCAGTTGTACATGTTCTCCTGCTTCCATTGCTCAACTACTGAATTATGTGCAGCTGCAAACCTCCAACCCAGTCTCCCGAACTATTCCTTGTAACACCACCAACACCAACCATGCCGGCAACATTTTTAGAATCTAGAGCCATCGACATTGAGTTTGGTGGATATTGTTTGTTTCGTTACCAAATTTACGATAAAACAAAATGTTTCATTACAAACTTGATGATTTTCTCATTCAGTCATTAGAAAAGGTAACTGATTTACAAATTATCTCACTCTGTAATTGTCTAATCACATGGCCTGATCCTGCTGATGAAGATAGAGAACAAGCAGAACAAATCTCCAAATTAACAACAAGCAGTTGTGGCTCTTAAGTTCTTAACTATGCCTGAGAAATTAATGCCTGTTGGAGATATTTGTGAGCTTTCTGGTAATTGAAGAAACCCATGAACCAGAAGTCAAAATTATCCACAGTAACTATTTCTATGTACTTCTGCGAGGGCTTCTTCACGTCCTCACTTTGGTTTACTCTGTTTATCTTATTGAGTGGGATCACAACCTTGTAGTGGACTCTGATGAGTTCTCCGTTTGGATTTGGAGATGATGATAGTTTGATTGGCTTGTCACTGCAGAAGGCAATCTTGTGTGTGGAGATGAAGAGGAGGCCTGCAATAGGACCTGCTGTGGTTGATAGAAAACAGTGGGAAGTCTTCAAAAGCTTCTCTCCTGCTGCTTCAGCATTATTGCTAAACAAATGCTTGAACACCTTCCCCATTGTTCCACCTGCTTTAAGAATCTTAGCCCCAAGTCTCAACTTTCCCTTCACTGCCTCACTAATTTTAGGCCCCAGTTTCACTGCACATGTGAATGAATTACTAATCAGCATATATTCATCGAGTATGTACCAATGTAGTTATCGAGCAAGAAATTAAGATTTTATATCTAATATTCTAGCTGGTATAGATTGGGCATACCAAATTAAGCTATCTCATTAGTTCAACATACAATTAATCAATAGGAATACTTACTTTGTGTCCGTTTTGAAGGGCTAGTTTGATCGCGACGATGATCAGATGAGGGAACATGATGCTGAGCAGGTAGTAGGAGTCTCTTTGCATTAATTGGAGACCTCTGAAATGTGCATGATGTTGCTGCTGCGGCTGCTGCTGAATTGACTGGGAAACTAATAACTTGTCCTCCAAGCTGAACCTGAAATGAAGCCTTCATCTTTGGTAATTGATCGAGCTAGCTGAAAACGATTTCTTTCACTTGTTGTATAAGTAACTACTTAATCAGAAGATCGATGGATATCGATGAGCAGGTCGATGAGGTTTAGGATGATGAGTTTCTTGTTTTCTACATGTGTATTTAAAGGTATGAAACTAGTTGGTGAATCATAGACTTTTTGATGCATGAGTCAGGTTTGGCTCATCAACGAGAGTAAAGGCAGAGGCACACACGTCCTCCATCTTAAAGCTAAATTTTCTTTAAGAAAACCTAAATTTTCTTTAAGAAAAGCTAACCAGATATCTGGATATCTTTAATTGCTTGCTTTCATACCAAGCACTACATTAAAACATGAAGGCTCAAGATTTCCAAGTCTTCGTTTGTGTGTATCTTAATTGTATTGTAGAAGGATTTAATCTCTTTATTTTAGAAAATGAAAAGGGGTTTAATTTCTCTATGAGGGAGACCATCGATCATTAAACTAAAAGGGGTTTGCATTGTTTGAGTAGATAGAATCCTTAATTAGTTAATCACAAGGAAAAAGAAAAAGAAAAAGGAAAAGGAAGCGTCCTGATTAGTTGGGGATTAAAGTTTTCGATCAGTGATGCATATATAGCTAGCTATATATGTATATAGAAATGAACAAGACAAGGGCATGCATCATGGATTTTTCTGTTGTTGGATATTATAAAAGAAAAGGAGATCGAGAGAGTTAGAGGAATGAGGATGTGTCGTTGAAGCTTTTGAGCTGGCCTTTTAGCTTTCTGATGCGTACATTGCCTCTTCCATCTAATGCACTTACTAAGATCAACTAAGATAGATGGATCATGCATTAAAGCCATTAAAGCTAGGCCTGATGATATCTGTCGACTTGACACTTGACACCAGGTTTGTCACGTCAGCTCATCAGCTCGATCACCATGTTAATTTGTTGGGAGCTTTGCTTGCTGTTGATCTCATAGCACTGCAATTAAGCAGCTGGATTATTAGAAATTTGTTGTATACTACTCTCTTCTTTTGGAGTAAGAGTGTTCTATAGAACTCGGGAGTATTGAATTAAATATGAACTCTTCCTGTTTATGGAGACGTTTCTACTCTTTAAGATCGATATTGATTCTTGGTTAACTGAATTCAAAGTCGACACATACATTTCCAGTTGCAAGAAAAGGTGGCAGCAGTTAAGTTGCAGATAGAATATATCCAGATAGCTAGGGAAGCAAAGTGTGTTCGATGATTGATTGGTCAAAGTCAAACTATCTTTTTTTTTTTTTTCTTTTTCTTTTTTTCTTTCTTGATTCTGGTATATGAATGAACTCTCAACATAGGCTAAAAGTTGATAAATACTTGACAGGTGAAGTGCGCGTATAACATTGCTTATCTGGATTAGAGTCATCGTCAATGCCAATTTGGCATTCTTCTTTTTCATCTAAACAAAGAAGAGAAGAGATACGAATCTTTTTATAGATGCATGCTGCAAGTGACTGGTTCCCTCCCTTCCTTCCTTTCCCAGGAATAAAAAAGAAGCAGAGATAGTTAACTTGACTAAGCAAACAGCAAGGCAAAGACCTACGTGGGATGTGGCCACTGCTCACAATTTGTGTATGTGGAAAAAGGGGGACTAACACGTCAAAGACACATCAGCTCCCATTCAAATCCATCCTCACATGTTCGTGTTGGCGCTGCCCGGTACGCTTATGATCAAACACAGATCACATTATGAGCAAAAATAAATAAAGGTAGGCTTGTGCATATATAGATAAAGCTTCTGTTGAAATCCTAGGGGAGATCTCAGAATCCCACAATTAAGGGCAAGGAAGGCGCCTTTCTGTATAATCATGCATATTTCAACTTTCCAATCTGCAAGATTCTATGACCATTTTGAGCTAGCCAGCCATAACACAGCAACAAATTAACTATTGCACTCGTGACGAACGAAAGCAATCTAAGGAACAATAGCCAAAAACAGTTATGTTCAGAACAGGAAATCTCAAAATTTCCCTGCTACATATTTACACAAACAGATATTTGAGTTAAAACAACTCTGCACATATACTCCACATTCCTGCTGCCTATGTCTGTCTACATCAGGAAAATCATCAACAGCTGAGGAATGTGTATCTCAAATTTCCATTGCTTTGATTGCATTTACAACATTCTACATTTGCATCCCTCGACTACCCTTTACCAAAACAACATCATTACAGTTAATCCTCTTCACAATTTCCTTTGCAAAAGTCTATGCCTCAAGAGCGGACACAATATTGCACTCTTCAACCAAATCCACATCCTTGGCTGCTGTGCAAAACCTTTTCCCAACTAGGCCAATTAAATCAATATCATGAGCACTACGACAACGCTCAAGAATCATCTTGTGAGACTCCAACTCAATCGCACCCAGTTCTAACATGTCGCCCAGTAATGAAATTTTCTTGCCCTTGCAATAAATACTCTGCAATGAGTCAATGGCAGCTCTGGTGCTCACAGGATTGGCATTGTGAGCATCATTGACTATCTTGACATCATTTCTAGCAAATTCAAGCTCTGACCTCATTTTGAGGGGAGAAAATGCTGATAGAAAAATTCCAACTTGAGAAAGAGAAACTCCTAAACGAGTTGCAACTGCCGCTGCTGCACATGCATTGAGAGCCAAATGCAGACCTGAATAAAAAATTCCACCCTGAAAAGGAAACGCCAACATTTTCATGAATTGGTGAACGTAAGTCTGTAATCATTTAACAGAAGAAACTGACATCATGAGTATGAGTGCTAACAAGGGAATTTGAAAAGAAAAGGAAAAGGGATCACCTTTTGAACCCCAAATGGTAGAGGGAGATCATCAGCATTGAGAAACACACGCATCTCGGGGCTTTGCCTCCTCCAGAATCTCTCCCCTTTGGCCATAGCAAATTGCTCTAAACTGAAGAAGTTGTCGAAGTGTGAACCTCCCCTTATATTCGGCTCAGCCATCCTCGCAAGCTCCAATAGCTCTCCCCTGCCACTCATCTCCATCTCCATCAATTCGGTTGTTCCGATTCCCATGACTCTGATAAACCGGTTTCTTGGAACTCTGTAGAGCAAGAGCTATCATGGACATGGTACCGGTCTCCACAACACTGCCAGTCACTCCTACAAGCTGCTTGCATGCTGGTGAGTAAAACAGACCATCACTATTTTGAACGAAGCCCTTTTCCCAGTTGTGCCAGACTCGGTTCCCGATAACTCCGCGCAGCCTGACCCATTTGGCGATCCTGCCATTGACAGCTCGAGCAATCTCAGACACGCTCCAAAGGCTACTAGTGTTTTCTGATGTCTGCCGGCTGGCTTTAATCTTCACTGACTCCGAGTTCAAGTGACGGTGTGCTGTCGCCGCTGCTGTCTGCATCCCCCTCACAACTCAAACTCTCTGAAGCCACTTGTATCGTTAAGGACGGGAATACTAGTTTCATATTCGTTAGCTTCTGGGTTCGTTCAGGAAAATACATCTGGAATACTCTTTGTTGGATATAAGTTGTATAAAGTTGGATGTTTCGCAAGTACAGGTTAAATGGTTGAGCCTTCTTTGCAAGCGGGAAGTGCTCTTCAACACTTCACTATACCAGAGACTTGTACGTATCAAACACAATGGTTGAAATATTATCCCAACACATATCATACCAGAAATGTAACTGAAAACGGCTATCATACCAGTCTAATCTAACAGTACCACCATCCCTTTTGCAATTGGTCTATACATATTCATGTCATTGTAATTCTTCCCCGTTTCTCTTCTTTGGGTGTCGGATTCCACCCAATGGCTTATTTCATACAAGAATAGGATAGACAAATAGCATTAAACAACTCGTGCTTTCCTAATAAGTAAAGAAGCACTTCAGCTAAGAGCAAAATGATCCTAACAACCAACCCGACAAGAGGCAATAGCTCAAGCTACTCGGTCTACACTGTTCTTTGTACATTTTGAAGCTAAAATAAGTAAATGGTACACATTACCTATGAGCCGTGTGAGGCATAGGATATGTCATGGGGGGCATGTTCATTGGTGCCCCAGGAACAAGTGCTCCAGGAGGCATAGGGGCTCTCACACCATATGCCATGTGTGGAGAAGGGCCAACAAGATTCACTGGTGTGCCAACAGCTGAAACGAGAGGTCCTCCAATTGGTTGCCCGATACTTGGTGCTCCATACATGCCAACCCCCGGGGGTCCAGCGGCAGATTGTTTGGCTGATTTCCCAGAGCCAGATAAGCCTACTGCTGGGCCGTTTGATTGACCAGTGATAGGCCCTTGGATTGTTGCAACTTCTCCATTGTCGACACTGGTAATATCATGGATGCTTGATCGCCTTCTGTCCTTGTTCATTGAATTCAAACGTATGAAGTACTTCTGTGCATGGCTTGCCACTTGTGTAGGTGTTCTCGTTACCACAAAGTTCCGTGATATACTTCGCCAGTCACCTTTCCCATATTTTTCCAAGCCTAGGAGAAATTGCCTGTCAGGGTCCACAAAAAGTCAGAACTCATTCTCGAGTACAGAAATCAACACAACTAAACAGATTTTTAACCACATTTAAACATTTGTAAACTACAGCAGAATATCCATCTCTTGCAATGGCATGAATGTAAATTTGCACATATTATGATTTCAGTCTATTTCAGTAACATATATCCAGGCCACAACTTTCAGACTTTATATTGAAGCCGAATCACTAGAACAAACCATTCCTAAAAAACTTTTTCCCATTATCACAGAACTTCAATACAAAGGTCGTTTCTTTTCTACCTCTGAGAAAAATATCAGAAAATTGCACAGGTGGGTTATAGTAGAATAAATAAGATCAACTCTAAATGCATAGCTGAAATAACATGTGAAGCTTATTGGCTTTATTGAGGAGATAAAGCAATATTTGCACTTGACTGCACCATCAAAGAGCTAGAAGACATTGCAAGGTCGGTCTAAGATGGCAGTACCTAAGACATGTTAATACAAAGCTGTTACAAAATTTTCACACTTGGAAATCTAGGTATAAGAGAAATGGAACATAACTGGACCATATGTAAAGAAAAAAAAATTAGAAAATTTGTTCGATGAAGAGTAACAAGAGGATAAAGTAAATACAAGCCCTGTAAAAGTGTAGCAAGCAATTAAGATGCCGAGATTAAACAACTTGCCAGAACCCAGGTGACAGCAAAAGTTGAGCCATTACACGAATTTCTACTAAAACTGACCCAAAAAAGGTTCAATAAGCATTACTCACAAACATAGTTTTAATACACACACAGACAAGTCAAGTATAGGATGTTTGATTAGAGGGCCTCCATTGTTCCCTTGTTGCAGGATAGAGCATCAATGATTACAACAGACTCGGAGAATCCCAAACTGTTCGTATCCTGTATGAGTCCTAAGATCCTTAAAGATCTCCTTCCAGGTGAATTTTCACGTAAACAGGGGGATTGCAGCAAAAGCCAACAGTGTTTGGATGTCAATGAAGTGACTACCAATCAAACTATTTTCATTTTTCAGTAAATACCACAATCAAAGTCAAAATTTGCCCTGCTATAAAGTAAATTGTGCACTCATGTATAAGCTGCGTGGTGTAATCTAACAACACAAAAAACACACACACACATACACACACAATTTAGTGATATGTTTAAATATGTTGGATTACACCACGCAGCTTATAAAAAAGTGCATAATTTATGCACTAACCTATAATCATAACAGTCAAATTTCATAGGCAGGTGTGGCAATTCCCTTATCACTCAATCCCAATCCCAACACTAGAATCACCGTTTTCCTTAATATTAATGCAGTTGTGGTGTGGTGCTATAGCTGAGGCCAGGCTTACAGGCAGTCCATCACTGAACAACAGATCCTACATAAATCTAAGAATTTAAGATTAAAGGATCCTAGATACAGATTACCTTAAAGGAACTCATTCCAGACAACCAATTATGCTGGTTATATTACCATGTTCAGTTGCTTCCATGTTTCTAGATTTAAGTACTACTGATAACCTGAGGTATAAATATGTCCAAAATACTAAACGGTACATTCATAAAAAGAAAATTCATCTTTCCCTCACGACCGGCACTATCCTGCTAGGATATAGTACAACAGTATAGCATATTTGCATATCAAAATCTAATTCTTGGAATATACCATGGACAATATAACCAACTATCATCACCGCAAAGGCAACTTTAGTTATCACCGGACAAGCAAACTCATAATCACGGAGTAGAGGGACACCACTGTTGACAAAAATGTAAGAAATTATTTCAAAAATATATCTACTTATAGCTATAAAGCCAAAGGCATGGGCCGCAACGAGTTACCGATCTTATTGAGTTCCAAAAATGAAATATCATTTGGGGAAGCAAACAATTAACTTGTAAATAATATACTAACCTGTGTTCATCCTCCGTCCAAGCAACCCCCTTGCGCCGTTCCTGATCTGCCCTTGAAGCCTTACTTCCATGATTAGATTCGCTGCCATAGTGTCCCTTCTTACTGGTTCCTTCATCATTGGCAAGGCTTGTTGAACCGTCGGAAGAAGAATTGTAGCAAGGCAGCGGGATACAACCAGCTTCGATCTGACTTATATCATCAACTAAGAGCTCATAATGATGCTTTATCTCCTCTACGGATATCCCTTCAACATCAGCTGCAATTTTCTCCCAACGATCTGGAGAATCCTCGGGATAAGTTGCCAGGGCATTCTCAAATGCCTTGTCCTGCTCCCAAGTCCACAAGGAGCTAGCAGCCGCTTCCTCCACAGACATCCTTGTAGTCGTGTTTGACTCCACTATCCAAAGTATTGCGCACAAGAAGAAGATGAGGAGCAGAGCAAACTACTCAGCAATTTATGTTTCACCCTTCTAAAGAGTATCAATCTTCTAGAACAGATTCTTGGAGATTGGATCTCAATTAATTGAATAGTGAGTACCAGTAACAACTTGGTTGATGATGGTAGGCTAAATTTGGGGAAGCAGATGTGTCAGACCATACAGTTGAGCAAGAGCAAAATCAAAGAGACCCCGAAATTCCCAGTACAGGTAAACCAGAGACCACCCCCATAAAAATCAGAAAACTGAGTGAGCTATGTGAAGATCTCAAAGGTAATTTGCTACACAACTCAACAATTGGACTCTACTGAATTGCTGACCTATTGACGAATGAAAAGGCAACAAAGTTCAGTTAGACCATGAGAAATATCTGAAAACCATAATAGGGAAGGACGCAATAAATGTCAATATAATTAATGTGACTATACAATCAGTAGAATGGTAAGTAGGGTTTTACAGTGGTACATGAAAGAGACCATGGAGCAATCAAACAAAAGAAGAAAAACCCAGAAGTCCAAAGATTGTAATCATACTGCCACTTTCAGTTCTAACAAAACAGCAAGCCACAGATTTAACAGCACAGGTCCACTGTTTTGAAACTCAATTTTACAGACAGTAAAACAACCACATACTTGCTCCTGAGAGTAAAACCAATTTATGAAAGAGAATAAAAAAACCCAGAAAACAAAGATGAGCTAGCCTCCTTAATTCAGACTGAACAAAATCTGGCAGCTCAACAATCAACTATGAGTTTGAAATCTCGTAAATGCACTCACTTGGTAAGATTCTTTTGGTTTGAAGAGAATCCAACAAGGGTGATGAGCTCATGCCACCAATGAAATCAACTTCTGACAGTTTTAACCAACAAGCAAACACTTTACTTTGATAACCAATCTAAGATTGTAAAATCCTGATCTTGAGTGCAGAACACATTGCTTTCAACTCCTCGAGAGTAATTTACCACAAGTGAAATCTAGAATTTACTCTTGCCTATTTTACAACAGTTGAGATTTTGTTGCATAAAAGAAAAGAAGGAAAAAGAGGAGAGAAGCCTAATAAGAACAAAAGTGGAGAATCCAGAAATTAGATAAACACAAGAAATGAAGAAAACAAAGTCAGGTCTGGGGATGAGAAAAAGGGCCAAAAGAGAGTGAAAAATTACAAAGGGGGGACGCAACGAAATTATAAATGACGTTGATGGGTTATCCTGAAAGACAAACAAGGATGATGATGATGGCTCGGTTGGTCCCATCTCCAACAAACAACAACAACAACAACAACCAGTTGCGCATACAGAAAAGACAGCTGGGATTTACATCCCAACTTGCAATTCTACACTGGGATTGAATCACCAGGAAGGAAACACAGACGAGAGTGACTTTGAGTTTTCCATTCTTCGTATCGAATCAACAAAACCCAGTTGAGTTAGCAGCAGAGCAAAACAAAAGACAATTCTATAAAAGAGAGAGAGTGTGACATGGGTGTATCAGAAAGAAAGCATCACCTTTTTCTGGTAGCCGAGAGAGAGAGAGTTGCAAAACCGGTGGTGAGGGGAGACCAGTGTTGTTGTGTGTTGTTTTTGCATAAAAATGAGTCAAAAGAGGCCGGTCTTTTCTTCTATATAAACATCGGAGACTTAAAACACCACTTTATCCTCAAATTTGTTTTTGGAACCTTATTTAAATTCATGAGATTCCTTCCTTTCTAGATAACAATCATAATCAGTCAAATTTGGATAATAATCTTCCTTTAATAATCGGTTTTGAGAAAAAAATGGTAATTTTTAGCTAAAAATAAAATCATTTTTATCTGAAAAAGGTTTTTGTTTTTTGGATAATCTGAAAAAGGTTAGTATAAGCAAGTTGCCACGCCGGAAAGTGGACCAGTTGGGAGGTGGTACATCAGCTGCAGCATGTACAGAGTTCACGAGCTAAAGCCGGCAGGCACATGATAGTTTACTTGACCTGCAATTTGCCTCTATTATTGCGGCTACAGCCGCAAGGCCTCTTATGGTCAATTTTAGACTACACAATCCTAATATGAAAATTCTTTTATACATAAAAGTGTAAATGAATCGAGTAACTAATATGTAATATTTTGATCCGGTCATTTACGTCTTTTATGCATAAAAATACAAATGAATCGAGTAACTAATATGCAATATTTTGATCTGGTCATCTACGTCTTTTATACATAAAAATGCAAGTGAATCGAGTAACTAATATGTAATATTTTGATCCGGTCATCTACGTCGCAATACATGTATATATACTAATACCGTTAACAAAATTGAAACCCAAAAAAATAGTCTCAAGTGTTTCCAACTAAAAATGTGAGAACACTAGGTAGATCGAAAAACATGTACTCTTATAATGGGCATTTTATTTGATCGAATCAAAAATAAAAATAAAAAAAAGATTTTAAGATCTCTAATCTTTATTTGATCTTCCCATACGACGATTTGAGCACTGCACCTTGATATGTAAAATCCGTTCCCATCATAATATATCATGTTTTCTCACGTTAGTTTCTTTTCCCCTTTGGCTACTGCCAAACAAAGCAAGCACGAGCAAACAAAACTAGGATCCTTCTAATGAAAGAGCACAAAAGAGGTATTCAAATTTCATCTTAAGAAAGCTACATGCAGGTCAATGCTTTTAATTACAAGAATGCGGGAATTACATCCCAAATTTACAGGCACAAAATTGATTGCCAGTTTGCTGCATCTGTAACACCTAATCTCACACCACAAGCAAATGAAGCTACATACCAGATGGTGGCTTGTGTGTAAAACTTAAGTAAACTAAAAGAATATCAGTACAAATCAATTAATAAGTCTGATAGTTCAAATATAATTCCTGTTGAACCAAATTCCAGCCACCAAAACTCAACCCATATCTTTTCTCTCATCCTCTGTAAAATTTACACCCCAGACGAAGAAGTCCTGTTTATCCTCTGTGCACCCAATTTTGGAGCAGCGGGTTTAGCTCCTCGGCCTCTGCCAAGCGCTAAGGGTTTTGCCTTGGTAGTAGGTAGGGGAGCTGCAATTGCAGCCCATGGATCATCATCGTCATCAACTGCTCGACTTGTGTTCAAATTCAAAGCCTTTGAACTTGTTTTGGGTGCTGGGGCGGCAATGGAACCCCACAAATCATCATCTTCATCTTTGATGACCTTGGCCGTGTTTTTGGGTCGCAAACTTGCTGCTAGAAACAAGACAGAAGTCTCCAATTAATTATCATCAAAAGCGAAAAAAAAAAAATAACGAGTAGCAAAAGCTTATAGAAGAAATAACAAGAATGTGAAGTTCGGAAGGCATGAAACCCATTATTTTATTTTTTTAATCAGTTATCATATATGCATTTCTGCAATACTTTCTAACCATTCTCACACAGTAAACGGCAAACAACATATAAATAAATTTAAATTTCTCGCTACAGCAGTTCATATACCTTGCTTTGGCTGTGATTGAGAGACCGGCCGCTTCTGAGCAGCTTGGATGTTAGCAAGAGCTGGAGATGGTGTTGGCTCTTCAAGGGGTTCAATATCATCCCAACCATCCTTGTCACTTTCATGCTCTTCCTGAATTCCATTTTCTAGGTCTCCCCAGCCATCTGTGGACGTAGGGGACTCCGGTACATGTTGATCTGAGAAATCTGTTGTCGAACTTACATGGGCAGGTGCTGTGGTTGGAGTATCCATCGCTAGGATTGCAAGAGAAAAACAATATCAGAGACTAAATGCGAAAGAACCATAACATAAAAAAAGAAAAGAAAATACAGAAAGAATCATATGTCCATGATTTTATTGTTTCCAACCAGCTAAACACAATAAAAGTGAAACTAATTCTCAAAATGTGTACCTAAGTTGTCATTGGAAGTCGTTTTAGTAAGAGATGTACTGGTATTGACAAGTGCAAGTGGAGCTTGTTCAGCAGGTTTACCCTTCAGAGTTAAGGAGCTCATTGCCCATCTGCATGATAATTATAGATTTGCGTTAACTTGATTTCAGGACAACTGTAAGGAAACTTTCTCACATCAATATGCAGTTTTATAGAGCAGTGGGCACATCAAACAATAAGGTCGAGCACCAAGGTATATTATAACAATATACAACTGCATCAAGGTAGTGAATTAATGAATTATTAAAAGAAGCATACATAATCTGAACTATCAATGCGACCACACCACACACATGTTATATCAATGCACACATATTTTAACAAAGCACAAATATTCCACATCAATGCAACCACACCACACTTGTCTGAAACAGTAATCTTATCTGGAAACCATTTTTCTTGTGTAAATTCTACTCCATATATAGGAAATATCATAAAGATGTTTTAAGAAAAAAGAGATAACTGACAAAGGTGACTATTTCTTCAAATCACATAATCCTTTTACTTCCAACAAGTGAAAAGCAACCAAACTCATTTGAATGGGAGCATGTGACAAAGAATAAAAGATTTTATAAGCAAACAAAAACTGATTCAGCAAAAAATGCATTACTATAAGGGAAAATACAGCAGCAAGTCTCAGGCCTCGGGTATGTGTTAATACTCAGTCTCGTGACTGGTCATTTACAACCAATAGTCCCACCAAGCAGCATAGCTGCTGGTGACAAAAAAACATTTACCTAATATATGCTCAAAAAGCCAAATCAACTTACCCCAGTAAACTAGCATTTCCTGGCATTGATGACATTCCGACACCTGCAGCCCCAGCAGCATCTCCGGAATTTGTCTGTAAAAGAAAATAGCAAGGAAAGAAGTCAATAAATAACATCAAATAGATACATCACTTGCGAAACCGGGTTTCTAAAATTTCCTTTGAACCCTCACATATTTTACATTATATATTTATCTTCAAAGAAAATTATTAATATGAGTTACCAAAAAAGGAGGGATTGAAATTGGCACCGCCTTTTTTACAAACCACGCCCTCCTCCATGAGTAATTTTCAAATAGATTTGTGCATGGAGGGGGGTGTGGTTTGTAAAAGAAGGAGGTGCCAATTTCACCCTCCTTAAAAGAATGTAACAAGGTTGAATCCACACATCAAGTGTTGCACCATAAGACAATTAAAACATTGCAATTTCAGTTACACATGGTACTTTATGAGCTATCTATTCTTCCCCCATCACCGAAACAAGTGGTACATATTTACATGCTGACATGCAAATCAAAAATTGCTTGTAATATACCTAGATACAGATATGACAGGGAAAAAAAGCACATGAAGGAAAACACACCTTCTCATAGGTTTGCTTCACTATCTGTAAAAACTGATCAACTGCTTGAAATGCCTTCGATCGAACATCACTGATTCAAAAAGGAAAAGAAAAGATTCAGAAAAACAGAGTAAACCTCTGTAAATGCCTTGGACAGCGTCATTGTACATTTATTATGTTGTACAATTGTCAACACATACAAAATGGAGGGATTTTGTAAAGTATAAGCTTTTTGTGAGCTGTTAAAGTTCACTGGAAGTCTAGCATCTTTCTTACATACATACAGAAATACAGAGAAATATCAATGTGTAAACCATCTACAGCATCCTTACTTGTCAGGATCAATGATAAGAACAACAACATTTGGGAGGATCCTAGTTGAGATCTCAGTGATGTCATAATAAGAACTGGTTGCACATAAAGCCATAATACCTGCCAGAATACAACATTATACATTATAGAACTAAAAGTTGTCTGATAGAGAAAAGTGAAGACCAAGAAAACCATGACTCATTCAAAAAAGAAGCTGGTAAAAAAATAATGAATGAAACAGAACATTCTAATACCTGCTCCTCGGGCAGGTGAGAAACTATCCCGTAATGCACGAACAGTAAATGCATTAATCAGAACTCTTTTTCTTGTCTGTGTTTAGATAAGAATGTTAACAACACGTCTACATACTTCCATAAAATGACAAGAGGATGCAAATGAAAAAGTAGATGTGGCAACTCAATTCACTAACCCCTTCACTCAGGTGGCTTGCAATGTTCCCTAATAATATAGTAGTGTTTGTTCTAATTGCAGGTTCTTCATCTACCTGCAAGACAGAAATTCAACAGACAAACAGCTTAAGTGTTAAATTTTTCAATCATTAACATGAAGAACACATATACGTACATGAGTATGTAGGTGATAGCTATTAATTCAGAAGAGTCATACCTGTAACTTTGAAAGATACTTCAACAACGACCCTGAAATGGTACGTTGAGAAAGCTAAAAATAAACAGACAAACATGTTAGATTATAACAATCATAGAACTGAACTAACCACCATGTGCGAGATTCTAATCAGAGAGGCTTACATACTGTCTAACACACAACTCACACAAAACAAAGCAGGGAACCATGACAGCAGGTATTCTAGAACCATGAAATTGCACTAACCTTGGGAGCAAGAACAAGCATCGACTTTAGAGTCAGTTCCCGTAGAAAAGCAGATGTATCAGAGAAACCGGTAGCAACGTGGGGATAAACCTAATTCAAAGATCGCATGCGAATTTCCAACTTAGATACTAGTACTGAAGTGCAGACTACCAGGATGGCAACAAAAATGTAATGCTTGATCACTGAAATATGGTTAATCATTGACTTCTTACTTGTTCATCAACAATTTGTGCTGATAATGATTCTCCAAACTGATCAACATGTTGCAAAAGACTAACTCGAATAGCTCGGTCATTGGAGGCAAACAGTTTCACAATGGTTGGCAACACCTAAATAGCAATAATTATATAAATTCAGTTACACACATTAATTAAAAAAAAAATCCTAAGAAATTAAGGACTAAGAAAGAGCAACAATTCAAGACAAGTTTAAATCCAAGCGAAAATTCTTGATGTATAAGGTCAACACAGAGAGTGCTGAACCACTGACCTTCACACTAAATTCTTCAGTTGAAAGCCAGGAACCCATTTTTAACAATGCAGTCAAAGCAGGTGCAGCAGCTGAACCAAATTCAAGGGCAGAAGCTAATAAAGGAAGTAACTGTGGAAACCAGGAGTTAATATTATAAATTGGTACTCAAAATTCACTACATATTTCAACTAAACGAATCACAAGTACCTTTTTCAGCACAATTTGACGAGGTAGCTGCTCTGCCAAATTCGGAAGCTTCCGGAAGAAAGTATCTTTCTCAACACTATCCTTCAAATTTAGAATTTCCATGAAGTGTATTGTATCCACCAACTTATTTTGAAAATAGGCTGCGAATCAATTTGTTGCAACACTCAGTAGAATAGAAGAAAGACGGCACATATAAAGACCATGACAGATAGAAAAGAAATGCCACCCAAGTATAACACAAACAAGAAAAGAACACAGGATATGTATAAGATGACCAAAAGCATACAAGTTTCAATCATCATTTCAGAAAGCGCTCACGTATCTACCATCTCCAACATTCAGTTAAGATTGGGAGCTTCAAGAACTGTGAGACCCATGGCCTATACTAGATGTAGGATTTATCACAGTCGAGCTAACTTGCTCGCATACTTACAAATTTATAACTGTGCTTTATATTTTCTTTGTGATCAATCATACAAACTAGGAGTAGAAGGCTAACATGGACTAATATTACGGATACTACCATCATTTTCTAGACTATAATTCACATCTTAAAGCCATAGAATCATAGATGATAATCCAGTCAGCAAACTAATAGGTACTACATAATAGATTATCCAATTGCTGATCAATCCTCAAACAATGAAGCATAATAGAATTTTTAAAACTACAGTTCTCTTAGAGATATTCAGATAATTCAAGTTAAGAAGGAAAGATCACCGCTGTTTTCAATAAGCTTTGACGTATTCAACCTACGAGAAGGCATGGAACTCAGGAGCCGCTGATAATCTGGAAGCAGAGACTGTGAGGCAAGGAAATACAGAGATGAAAATGAAAATGAATCTTTAAAAATATCAAGTCCAAGGAAATTAGACAAACTGTAGGCCTATATCAAGATAAATATGTACAAAAGAAGCTAAAAAGACTAAATGCCAAGGCTGACCTTTGGAATAGAAGCAGTGTTTCGCAGCTCCTCTGTTTTGCTTAACTTCAGACCAGAGAAGAGCTCATAGATAAGACACCCTATCAAGTTTAAAATACAACTTAGATTCTCAAAGGAAGCCTATTCAGCCTGAAGAACCTAAATTTGCATAATAACTTGTATAGAACAAATTAATCAGCAATACATCAAAGTGGATCAGCGGTCACTGAAAATACTACCAAAGCCAATACAACAACATTCGCGGTAGAAAAGTGTTGCCCAAGTCCTTCAAATCTACCAGCTGACTTAAGACTAGAGATACAATAGCCCTCCACCCACATAAGATTCAGAAAAGGAATACATCTAAATTTCAGGACAGCGAAAATTTGACAACAAAATAGCCAGAAAAAGAGATCCACTTACTTTCCACCTTTACTCCATAAACTCTACTCCTCTTCAACTAAACAACTCAAAATTTTCATTTTACAACAAGTTTCTGAACACAACTTTAGCCTTTTTATATCCGTAAATATCTGGATAAATAATGATGCAGAGAATATGGAACCACCCAGTTCAAACCTTATATCCAGAACGACCTATACTACAAACCTCAAAACAATAGAAGCTTTAGATTCATCAGAAGTCGAGATTAATTGTTCTCACATAAGACAGTTTAAATGTCATTTCTACATATATTCAAAGAATGAATTCAGCCGGATCATCAAAATATCCTTTACAAATCGACCTTAACATAACAAACCCATAATCATGTTCAATAACAGACTACTAGTCAACTATAGACTTACCCAAGCCCCAAGAGTCAATGGCCCATGGAGGAGACTTTCTGACTGCCACCCAATCAGACTTCAACAACTCCACTGGTTTGTATTGTGATCCAACAAGCCAGGCATATTGCTGAAGGAAAACAAAAATTGGTGAGAGTCATATAGCGACTTGTGACTATTTCTAAGCACTTTGTAACAAAAATTATTGGATCATCCAAGTGATGGATCAATAGTAAGCTCCCAAACCTAGGCCAGCATAATTGAAGAAAGGAAACAACAGCCTATAGAGTATTGGATCACAATTGAAAACTAGGCTTACCAGCATTGGTCCAGTAGCAGCCTCGTTGCTGCCATCAAACTCGGATAGAACATCAAACGCATGTAGCTTCCAGTCCAATGTTTGAGTTACAACCACACTGGCCACACAAACATTGGCATGGACCAGTTTACAATCATTATTTAAGAAACTAACAGCTTTAGCAATCTGATGCAGGCCCCACGCGTAGTATTCATCCCTGAGATCAAGACATAAGCAGGTTAGAGCATGGTAGATGATATGCAGATAACAAATTGTAACGCGCTATAGAGAGCAAGTACCTTTGGATGTTTTGTAAACTGAGTTCCTTGATCTTCTCGGAGAGAGGCATAACAGGCTCGGTGACAATGTAGATAGTGTGCTTGGTGGTAGAGGCATCCATGGTTTCGATTTCAGTACTGTGGAGAAATGATAAGATGTTGGGATGTCTGACCTGAAATGAAAGCAAAGAGAAGTCAGAAGCAAACAAAGCATGAAAAGAAGAGGGAAGGAGGGGACAAGTAGTTACAGTGCGGAGACGCTTGACACCGTTGCGGGCAGCGGCCAAATGGCCATCCTGAGCATTACTTCCAGTTATGGAGAATATGGAGACCTGAGACCCGTCGTCCTGATGACCAATTCAAACATCATATTCTTCAGCCTTTTAGATCCTAATTCATTTGTTTACGAAATTAAATTTAAAAAAAGAGAGAGAAGAGAGAGAAGCCAACCGACCTTGGAGGTGCCCCTGCAGTGAGACCAAGAGCCCCAGGCGGAGGGATAGGGCTCGCCGATGTTGTAAGGCAGATCCTTGGGTCCACTCCCAGATCCACCCACCACTCGATTCAAGAATTTCAACATCCCTGCAGTCTTCTCCTTCTTCTTTTGCGCTCCTTCAGACTCAGATCCACCACTCTTCCCTTCTCATACTCCTCCCTCTCCTCCTCCTCCGATTCTTGTCTTTAAGTTCCTTCTTTTTCTTAATTTTTTTTTTTTTTTCAAATCCCAATCAGAATAATCGAAAATGGGTTGGATCCTGCTTTTTGTCCACGTTATTAATTTAATCTTTGTGTACTCCGGTTTGGGCCTGGTCTTCCTACGTAAGGGCGGGAACACATATGAGGCCCAAAACCAGCCTATCTGTTTTTATAGTCTTTATATTCGGACTCTCTCTTATTTATATACTTTTGTTAATATCAATCATAATCTTAATAGCAAATCACATATACATCCTTTAAAAAGATTTGAAACACAAATAAATCCACTTGTGTTGTTGTTAAACAAATAAGGACAGTTTTTAACAATTAAAGACAATCTTTTCTCTACATGTCATGTGTCATGGTTTAATTTACCAAACTAACCCTACACTAATTAAATATGTTTTTAGAAGAGAAAAGTCTCTCCTTTTGAGATTTTCAGTAAATGGAATTTAGTAGCATGTTTTCAATAACTTATTGTAGTAGCAGTTAATTCCAGTGTAGTAGCAGGGGTTAACATCCCAGTAGAACTAATAGCAGTTAATTCCAGTAGAAGTAGTAACAGAGGTTAACATCCCAATAGTAGTAGCAGTTAATTCCAGTATAAACAGTATCATGGGTTAACCTTCTAATAGAAAGTAGTAGCAGAGGTTAACATCCCAGTATAAGTAGTAGCAGGTTTTTAGTGGCTCAGTTAATGTAGTAGCATGTTTTGCTAGAAATCTACACTTCCAACATATGTAGTAGCATGGTTTTAGTGGTTCAGCTAGTGTAGTAGCAGCTTCAGTAAGTGCAGTAGCAGCTTCAGTAAGTGCAGTAGCATATTTTTAGTGGCTCAGCTAATGTAGTAGCATGTTTTAGCATGTTTTGCTGGAAAACTACACTTCCAACAGATGTAGTAGCAAGGGTTTTAGTGGTTTAGCTAGTGTAGTAGCAGCTTCAGTAAGTGTAGTAGCAGATTTTCAGTGGCTCAGCTAATGAAGTAGCAGCTATTTTCAGTACGTACAGTAATAAACAGGTTTTTAGTGGTTCAACTAGTGTAGTAGCAGTTACTTCCAATAAATGCAGTAGCAGTTATTTCCAATAAATGTAGTAGCATGTTTTCAGTGGCTCAGCCAATATAGTAGCAACTACTTCCAGTAAATGCAGTAATAAAGTTATTTCCAATAAATACAGTAGCAGGCTTTTAGTGACTCAACTAATGTAGTAGCAGTTATTTTCAAAAAAACGCAGCAGCATGTTTTTAGTGGCTCAATTAGTTGGTAGCAAGACTAGCAACTATTTCCAAAAATACAGTAACAAGGTATTACCAGTGGAGTAGTAGCAAGCTTTTAGTGACTCATCTAGTATTGTAGCATCAACTTTCAGAAAATACAGTAGCATGTATTTAACGAAATCAATAAATAGTAGCTTAATTAACACATATTAGTATAAACTTCATCAGATTATTTTGTCTATAAATTGTTATTCTAATGTGCAAAAATGGATTTATTCCCACATCATGATTACTGAATCAGTAGCAATTAGATGATCAACATGTAAAAGGGTTTTGTATAACAACAACCTCATTGAGGACTTTCATCAAACACCTTATGTGCATAACTCCCATTGTGCTTAAAAACCCAAAAAAAGATACTCAAATCTGTTGAAACAAATACACCAATTTTGCCTAAAATTAATATACAAGTTTCCCAAACAAAATCATGATCATTATTGAATCAAATCAAACAGACCCAAACTCTAAATTTGGAAATGGGACATGGAGCAAATCTGAAAAGAAAACAAATGAACAGTAGCAGCCTCTCACTCCTTATTCCTTTTTGGGCTTGGCCGCGGCGGCG